>NC_046159.1:63913800-63931378 GCF_011064425.1 Rattus rattus
AAGCTGGGAACCATGCATCCTAGACCTCCCTGGCACTGAGATAATCAGATGCATTTATATAAAACTGAACATTAGAATCACATGATCTTAACTCATCTTGATCCCCCTGCCCCAGCTAGGCTTGAGAGTTGCCTGATCCTGAATCCATCCAGAGTATAGCGGCTTCCGGAACCACAAACTTTCTAATTTGAGTGACTTGATCCCAGAGGTCCAGACTAGAGTTTGCCAAATCTAGATCCTTCCAAACGGTTGGAATTACTAATTTCCTACCTTCCAGTCCCTTTCTATTGATGAGCAATTGAACCCCCTGAGACCATAGCTTTTCAAAGGACCGGTTATTCTGATCTCCCTCATGCCCGGAGTCCAGACTAACACCTCCTAGAGCAGAAACTCTGAAATAGTATTTGCTTTCTTCTGTCTCACTTCTCATTCCTCTTCTTTTCCAGGCTGCAGCACTAGCTTCTATGTCCTTCCTTCCTTCCTTCCTTCCTTCCTTCCTTCCTTCCTTCCTTCCTTCTTTCCTTCCTTCCTTGCCTTTCCCTCCTTCCTTCCTTTCCTTCTGTCTATCTTTCTTCCTTTCTTTTCTTGTGTCTATCTTCCTTCTTTGTTTCCTTCTATCTGTCTGTCTTTCTGTCTCCTTTCTTAACTATTTTCTTTCTTTCCTTCCTTCCTTTCTTTCTAGCATGCATGTATTTGTGTGTATGCATGTTTATACATGTGTGGGGACACAAGCATGAGGGCATACATGTAAAAACCAGAGGCTGGGCCTGTGTGTCTTCCTCACTTGCTCTCCACTTTATTTCCTAAGTCAGGCTCTCACTGAAACTGGGGCTTGCAGATTTGGCTAGTCCAGCTAGCCAGCTGTCCCTGAGGCTGCCTTGTATTTGCCTTCTCAGCTGGAATTATAGGTGGGCCAGCATGCTCATCCAGCTTTCTTATACAGCAGGCTGGTTAGTCCTTACGTCAATTTGACACAACTTGGAGTCTCCTGGGAAGTTGAGATTTCAGTTGAAGAATTGCCTAGATCAGATTGGCCTGTGGGCAGTGTCATTGTTTTGATTGCTGATCGGTGTGGGAGGCAGCCTCATGTGAGTGGCACTGTCACCAGGCAGAGGCAGCTAGGTCTGGGCTGCATTAAAAATAATAGTTGAGCATGTACCAGGAAATGATTGCTCAAGCCAGCGGGCATCTTTCTTCCATGGTCCTTGCCCTGACTTCCCTCAGTTACCTAGAAGTGTGGATAAACCCTTTTCTCTCCAAGCTGCCCTTGGTCAGAATGGTTTGTTTTGGTTTTTGTTTGTTTGTTTGTTTGTTTTAATTACAGCAACAGAAAAGCAAACTAGAACATACGGGTTCTAGAGATTTGAACTCTGGTCCTCAAACTTTCTCAGTAGCTAAGCTGAGCTCTCTCCTAGCCCTCCACTGAGAAGTAAGCAAATAGAGAACAAGTCACACTCTTGACTTTGACTTCATTAAGCAGAATTACAAATTGTCCATCAGGTGCATAGTCTTGAAATCTGATGCATGACTGACTTACAAGGGCTCAGTGTATAGCAGAAAAATTGCTCTTGTTTCAAATTAAAAAAAAAAAAAGAAAAGAAAAAGAAAAAATTTGGTTCAGAAAGGACAAACTGCAGAGTTTATATCATAAAATATACAGCTTAAAATACATTATTTTATAATGGTTTTCTTTTATAAATAAAGTAGATGAGAGCCTAAACAGTTGGAGGAAAAATGAGAAGAAATTTATTGAAATTGTTAACACAACCTAGATCTCCAAGAGTAGACTCACCCCCAACTCAAGCTCCAGATGCTGTGCGTATGACAGGAAGCCCAGGCATATTGTAGAGTCAGCCTTAGGGCAGAAGATGTCTGACTGTGGTTCATGCATCAGAGCACGATCAAGGATGATAGCCTCACCTACCTTGGCCCATGTGGCAGAGTAGCAGCACTATATGGAGTAAGGGCAGATGAATTCCAGTTCAGCTCTTCTTAGAAAAGAAGAATTTACTGCAATGTTCAGAGCCTCCCTCTTACAAAGCGAGAGGTCTAGATGAAATTACTGTGTTGTCTTAAATCAGATATCATGGTCATGGTCACTGAAGACAACGGTCTGGTTCCCTTAGGTTCCTCTGCCATACTTTCTCTCATGAGGAAGCAATGAAAGGGCACCAATGGTTTGGAATCTGTGTAGAACACTACACTGAGGACTAATTTCAGTGAGGTACTGTGTTTGTCACTTGTCTTGCCGCTGTGACAAAACACACAGAAAGAGCAACTTCAGGAAGGATTGGACTTTCAAGGGTATACTCCATCATGACAGCAAAGACAGAGAAGTGGGAGCATGAGGTGAGTGGTCACACTGTAGCTGACGTCAGAGAGCAAGCAGCAGTGAACACAGAAGCTTGGGACACTGTCCCTTTATATGCAGCCAGGAACAAAATCTTTCCCACTTCCAAGGAGAGTCTTCCTATTTCCATGAGGCCAGTCTAGAAACTCCCTCATGCTGAGGTGTGTCTTCAAGTACTTTAGACAACACCCACCTGACAATATCAACTATCACAGGGATGCTGGGACGTGGTTCCATGGCTTGAATAGTCATCGTAGTGAATGGTTAACTTTTTAGACTCTACTTGCCCCTTTAAGTAAAAGTTAAAGATAAACCTTAAGATGATCATATCCCATGATGCCCAGAACCTCTGAAAGCATGTCAGTGTGTGTGGGCATGGCATGGGGGCACTGTTAACATTCCTTCCAGGCTTCGCCCCACAGCTACCTGGCAACTGTCAGGTATGCCAGTACTATCTTCCCCCTCTGTCCCTTCTCTCCCCATTCCCCTCCCCTCTCTCTCCCTGTGCTCATGTCCAATCTCTACTCTTCTTCTTCTTCTTCTTCTTCTTCTTCTTCTTCTTCTTCTTCTTCTTCTTCTTCTTCTTCTTCTTCTTCTTCTTCTTCTTCTTCTTCTTCTTCTTCTTCTCCTCCTCCTCCTCCTTCTCTCTTCCCCCCCCCCTTCCCCCTCTTCCTCCTCCTCCTCCTCTTCCTTCTTCTTCCTCTCTCTCTCTCTCTCTCTCTCTCTCTCTCTCTCTCTCTCTCTCTCTCTCTCTCTTTTTTCTACCCCTCAATTCCCCATGGCCTAAATAAACTCTATTCTCACCATACCCATCATGTGGTTTGGTACCTCAGGGGGGGTTTCTCAGGGTGGGTCTGCAGAGACAACCCCTTCCACCTCAGCATACATTGCTTCTACCAAACATTTCTCTGGCTTCCCCCCCCCCTTTTTTTTTAATAAAACACAACATTGATGTCAAGACTCTCAGATTTAGAAACTTACAGGTTCACATCTCCTGCTGCCACATGGACAGCCACTGGATTGCTCGGTAGCCCTATCCACCCAAACTCTGGAGACCTGGTAAGCTCCCTCCATCCACTGGACATCCCCTGGTCCCAAGGGAGGGTTGTTGAGCTCACAGCCACCCTGTGGTGTCCTTGAGGATGGAGACATTCAGTCTTTAAGACTGGTCTTCTCACTTACCCTTGTTATAGGACCTAACCACTGGGTGATCCCCCTCTCTCTCAGAAGCAGGGTTTTTTTTCTCGCTGTTGAAGAAAAATTCTAAGCTTAGGTAAACCATTCCAGGGCCCACTCAACCACTTGCTTCTGCATGATGACCGGGTAAACCTAGACATGGCTGCATGCTCTGTGGTTATTATTTGTGCTCAGGACACTGGTAGGAACGTTTTAATAATATCCTTCACACACAGGGAAGGTCTTCAAGGCAACGACCCTCCTGGTCTAATTCATAGGCTACACTTGGCCTCTATACCCATCAGGCAACATCTCTACATGACCACTTTACTGACAGTTTAAAAACAAACATTTTCCTGCAGCCACTCCCCTGCCCCCAACACCCTTCCCCACTGCCACCACCCCTACCCACTCAACTCTGCTTTCCAGCACTTCTGGGCACTGATGTGAGCTCTTTCACACAGCCTGAGTGCAATTGCTCTCCTGTCTGATCAGAGTTACTGGGAGACTAAGAGAATGCTACTCCAGGCACTAGCTCTCCCCTGTCCGTTGTACCCAGCTCACACCAAAGCCAAGCCCAAGTCACCTATAGCTTCCAAACCACTGCCAGTTGCCCTGCTGCCCAAGCCCACTTCACTCCCGTGAGTGGGGTTCTGAAATAACCTAGGTATTGCGCTTTCATCCTGCCCAGAACTTGACTCAGTGGAGCTGCTGCACCCCACCACCACTGTCAGCTCTCTGATTTTTCCATTGGTCCCACATCAGCCACCAACTTAAGTGTGCACCAGACAAAACATTCTCAAACAAGCCCAACTAAACACAGGTTATCCAAATCTCAGATATGTGAAATAGATACTGCCTCTCAATCTCTTGCCAGAAATCTACTAAAATATAACATTAAAGGGTTAAAACTTATGACAGACCAAATCTGACAGTTTACCCCCAACATATCAATTAGACGAGACTGCCTGATTGTGGTCTGATAACCACTTTGAAACACTACTCTGTTGCCTTTGCTGTGCCAGGGCTTGCCTACATTTTTGTGAACAGAGGATACCTGAGAGTCATGTGTCTCACTTATTTGTTGTGGTTTTCCTGGGTTGTATTTGATGCTAATTCCATGTCCCACAGGACTGCTGCCAGTCACGTGCTCAGGAATCAGTGACTTCACAGAACCTTCTCCCATTGAATTTGTAAAATACAGGTGAGGGGCAGGTACAGGATAGAAGGAGGCCTGTCATTGGAGGAGAAGGAAGGAATGGGCGGAGAGAAGTTTGAAGGAGAGGAGAGACTGGAATGGAAAGAAGAAGGAGACAGGAGAGGAGAGAAAGAAGTTTTGCAGGACAATGGAGAGCTGATGTTAGATTCCACTCTGTATTTTCAGGTTGTTATTAATGTTCCTAAGGGATGGATGGTACTGGGCTTTGTATGTTTAGGTGGGCAATTATATCTTATCAATTGAATCTAAGGTTGTCAACGACGGGGCTGGGTGTACCTGGAAGAGAATGGGAGACAAGAGACGCGAAGAAGGATGACAAGACAAGAGTCTGATCAAGGCAACAATTTTATTTTTTCCAAGGCTGAATTTATACCATAACATGGGTAACAGAGGGAGGGGGGAGTGTGAAACATTTACGCAGGCCAAGGACACAATATTCGTGTGGTCAGGGAATCAGCTGATGTTGACAGGATGTCAGAAAAGTCACAAGTTTGTCATATCTATTAGTCACCAGGATGTTGCTTTTTCAGAAAGGTTCCAGGTCATCACAATGGGTATCTTAACGTCAGATGTTATCATACGATTATTCATCCTGACCACCACATTTGTATTAGTCTTCTGCAGCTGGCTGGGGATTTTCCATGAACCCAGTCATACTTAACGCTAACCATAATAATAACATCAATAATGGAGGGCTTCAAGGTCATTGCTCTCAACATAAAGTTATTGGATTGTATGTTCCTTAATGTGTAGATCTAAGTGTAATGGAGTGTGGGGTGACTGTTCTGGGCTGCCGCGGAATTGTGATGTGTTTCCGTCAAGATATCTAGCAGATATCTTGGGGCACTGCGGTGCCCAACCGAGTGGGATAAAAGACACCTTACTTTTTTTTATTTTTTATATTTTTACAACAACACATATTGCTTAAGTCAAGGTGGGTCATTCCTCATTTCACACGTATCTACTCAACAGGAAAAGCTTTTCTTCTTCTGGGCCTGAAAGCCAGACTGACTCTGCCCAAGTTGCCATGGAGACCACAGGGACCTGGAAACTGTTTAGGTAGTGGACTGTAAACCAACCTCTGTCATTTTAATTAATATATGGCTCCTAGATTATAATTGATCCTTCCCAGATTTCTGTCTACGTTGATAGCTAAGCTAACTGCAGCTTGACAGCTAGAAAACAGAGACCTAGCTGCTGACTCCAAGGTAATCTACCATCTTATTAGCTCATCAATCAGTTGTTAACTAGTTAAGACTACCAGATCTCTTATCAAAAAAACAGACAGGATGCCTTGCTCACAGAACTTCCGATAAAAGGATACAAGTTCAGATGTTGTTTCCTTATCTAAACTCCAGTTCAGTGACTTCATAGTTCCTTCTTTATACACTGTCCTAACGTTAATCAGTGTGGTTCTTATAAATTAGCCTAACAATAAAATATTCCACTATACAATCCAACTGTATAATCACAAGTTCAAATAATAAGAAACCTTTGATTGTCTTTAACTATAGTCTTAAGCATCTGATGCAAATCTATACTTGAGCTATCATTGCTCAAATCTAAGCTTCCTTTGGTTGTCTTTTAAGAGTAGACTTAAGGCCATTCTGGAAATCAGTCTGGAGGTTCCTCAGAAAATTGGACATTGAACTACCTGAGGATCCAGCTATACCTCTCTTGGGCATATACCCACAAGATGCCCCAACATATAAAAAAGACACGTGCTCCACTATGTTCATCGCAGCCTTATTTATAATAGTCAGAAGCTGGAAAGAACCCAGATGCCCTTCAACAGAGGAATGGATACAGAAAATGTGGTACATCTACCCAATGGAATATGACTCAGCTATCAAAAACAATGCCTTTATGAAATTCATAGGCAAATGGATGGAACTGGAAAATATCCTCCTGAGTAAGATAACCCAATCACCGAAAAACACACATGGTATGCACTCATTGATAGGTCGCTATTAGCCCAAATGCTTGAATTACCCTAGATGCACAGAACACATGAAACTCAAGACGGATGATCAAAATGCGAATGCTTCACTCCTTCTTTAAAAGGGGAACAAGAATACCCTTGGCAGGGAATAGAGAGGCAAAGATTAAAACAGAGACAGAAGGAACACTCATTCAGAGCCTGCCCCACATGTGACCCATACATATACAGCCACCCAATTAGACAAGATGGATGAAGCAAAGAAGTGCAGACCGACAGGAGCCGGATGTAGATCTCTCCCGAGAGACACAGCCAGAATGCAGCAAATACAGAGGCGAATGCCAGCAGCAAACCACTGAACTGAGAACGGGACCCCCGTTGAAGGAATCAGAGAATGAACTGGAAGAGCTTGAAGGGGCTTGAGACCCCATATGTACCAACAATGCCAAGCAACCAGGAAGCTTTCCAGGACTAAAGCCACTCTAAAGACTATGCATGGACTGACCCTGGACTCTGACCTCCTTAAGTGTAATGAATATCCTAGTAGAGCCACCAGTGGAAGAGGAAGCCCTTGGTCTAAATTGAACCCCAGTGAGCGTGATTGTGGGGGAGGATGGGCAATGGGGGGGGGTGGGAGAGAACTGCACCTATAAAGAAGGGGGAGGGAGGGGTTAGGGGATGTTTGCCCGAAAACCGGGAAAGGGAATAACATTGAAATGTAAAATAGAAATACTCAAGTTAATTTAAAAAAAAAAAAGAATAGACTTAAGGTGATTTCATGATAAACTATATGATCAATTATCATATTCACGGTCAAAGCTTTTTGAGTCTCCTTTGTCTTTCAAATGTACATTAAGATTGTTTTTCATTTGATAGATTTATCTATATTCAGTCCCCTAAACAGGAGGACAAAAACCCTTTGCTCCTTCTTAACCATGAAAGGTTTTTTCTTTCAGCTCATCTTAAAGATTGTTCATGTTGTTAACAAATTTATCTCTTTTGTAAAACATAAGCCACCAAACCCACCTGATCTACCTCTTATGGACCAAATAGACCCATCCAGGCAAAGCACACCTGACAATCCAAACCCTCAGTTCCTTTCTAGACCCATTCAGAAGGTGGGATTTCTCTCTGTCCCTGGGATTGGGTCCCCTCTCATCCAGACCGCATCTAGACTAAGGGTTTCAATGCATCTAAGAAAAACTTTTTCTCCCAAACACACTCAACTTTATTTTCTACTGGTAGCCATATGCATATGTGTGTGTGTGTGTGTGTGTGTGTGTGTGTGCAATTTTCAACATGTTATCAAGTCAAGCATTTTACTTAAATCTACACACAAGACAGCCCAGAGTAGCAACCCAGGTGTCTCAATCTTCTCTCAGAGACACAGACGCCTCTACTGGGCCCACCTTAGTCCCCATCATTCACAGATGGTTCCACAGACCCTGGACTGCAAGGAAACCTCCAACTCTCCTAAGACTTGACCAACATCTGCATCACCATTTTCTTAGTTTTCCCAAAGACACATCACCCCAAAGTCAGTAGAAAAGAGTTAAAGATCATGATGACCCTATTCCTGCTTCACCATCACCTCTTTCTAAATTTTTTTTAAAATTAAACCGAAAACAGAAGAATGTTACCATTTCTTCAGGCTCTGCCCCACAGTTATTTGGCAACAGTCAGGTATGCCTCACTCGACTGAGAGGAGCTGCTTGCCTCCTCTCTCTCTTGCTCTCTTACCATCTCCCCGCTCCGTCTTTTCTCTCCCCATTCTCGTCCCCCTTCTCTCTCTACTTCTCTACTTTCTCTCTCTTCCTTTCTCTGTCTCTAATACGCCCTCAACTCCCCCTCTGTCCCTAAATGAACTCCTATACTATACTTGTTGTGTCTGGTACCCCAGGGGAAGGGAATAATCTTGCATTGGCCCAGCAAAGGCACCCCTTCTACTCACCATACTCATCTCACCAAACATATTCTGGCTTTTATTTTATAAAATACAAGAGGGATAATTTGAAATAAACAGCATCAGAAACTAATGTTTGAAAATTCTTTCCCATGACAGATGTGTCAAGTCACCTAAACAGAAAAATTGATTCTTTATTGTATCAGAACGACTAGGATGTCCTTCCTATTGAAAACATTAATTTGGATTTACAATGTGCTTTCCCCAAGGGGCTCCTGCTTTGGAGGGCTTGCTCCTCAGCTGGTTATGTTACTGGAGGGTGGTAGAAACTTCAGGAGGAACTCTCTAATGGAGGTCGTGAATCCTGCGGGAGTGTTCTTGAAACACAGGCAGGGAACCCTAGATTATAATGGTGAGGTGTGATTTCTTCTCCTCTCCCCCCCCATCTTCCTCCTTCTGCGTCTGCTTCCACCCTCTCATTCTTCCCCCCCTGGATACCATCAAGGACCAACTGTGACATACCAAACACTCCTCACCATGATGTTTACCATCACATAAAAATGAAGATACCAGGTGACCATGAACTGAAACTGGGAATTGTCATTGTCATAATCTTTCCTTTTTAAGAAATTTTTTTAACATTTTTATTAGATTTTCTTTACATTTCAAATGTTATCCCCTTTCCTGAGTTCCTGATCATAAACCCCCTATCCCACCCCCTTCGCCTTTTTTCCATGAGGGTGTTCCCCCACCAATCCACTCACCCCTTCTTGCCTCCTCGCCCTGACATTCCCCTACACTGGGGAGTCCAACCTTGGCAGGACCAAGGGCGTCTTCACCCATTGGTGCCCAACAAGGCCACCCCCTTCTAGATATGCAGCTGGAGCCACGGGTCTATCTATGTGTACTCTTTGGTTATCGTTTAGTCCTAGAACTTGTTGTTGGTATTATTGTTCTATGGGGTTGCAAATCCTTCAGTTCCTTTAGTCCTTTTCTCAAACCTCCAATGAGGGCCCCTGCTTCCTCAGCTCAGTGGTTGGGCTGCTAGCGCTCATCTCTCTGAATGTGTCATGCTCAGAGTCTCTCAGGAGACAGCTATACAGGCTCCTGTCAGCATGCACTTCCTGGCATCAGCAATATTGTCTGCTTGGTATTGAATGTATATGGGCTGGATCCCCAGGTAGGGGCAGGCTCTGAATGACTATCTTCAGTCTCTGCTCCAAAGTTTGTCTCCATATTTCTCCCATGAATATTTTTGTTCTTCTAAGAGGGGGACTGAAGCATCCACACTTTAGTTGTCCTTCTTCTTGACCTTCATGTGGTCTGTGGATTGTATTCGGGTAATCTTGGGTAATTTTAGCTAATATCCACTTACCAGGAGTGCATACCAGGTGTGTTTATTTGTGATTGGATTACCTCACCCAGGATGATATTTAGTCTGTTCTATCCATTTGCTTATGAACTTATGAGTCATTGTTTTAATAGCTGTGTAGTACCCATTGTGTAAAATTTTTACATTCTCTGTATCCATTCCTATGTTGAAGGACATCTGTTGTTTCCAGTTTCTAGCTATTAAATAAAAGGTGCAGAACATAGAGGAGCATGTCTCCTTGTTATAAGTTGAAGCATCTTTTGGCATATGTCCAAGATAGTATAGTGGGGTCCCAGATAGTATTATGTCCAGTTTTCTGAGGAACCTCCAGACTGGATTTCCAGAGTGGTTGTGCCGGCTTCCACCCCACAATGGAGTGTTATTCTTCCTTCCACATCCTTGTCAGCATCTGTTGTCACCTGAGATTTTGATCTAGCCATTCTGACTGGTGTGAGGTGGAATTCAGGGCTGTTGATTTGTATTTCCTTATGAGTAAGGATGTTGAATATTTCTTTTAGTACTTTCAGACATTTGATATTCCTCAGCTGAGAATTCTTTGTTTAGCTCTCTAAAAAATCTATTTTATTAGGGTTATTTGATTTGTCTGGGGTCTAACATCTTGAGCTCTTGGGTATATTTTGATGTGTTAACCTATATTGGATGGGATTGGTAAATATCTTTTTCCAATTTGTTGGTTGCTTTTTTGTCCCAATGACAGTGTCCCAGCTTGCATAGAAGTTTTGCAGTTTTATGAGGTCCCATTTGTCGATTCTGAGCATAAGTCATTGTGTTTCTGTTCAGGAGATTTTCCTGTGCCTATGTGTTTGAGGGCTCTTCCCTACTTTCTCTTCTATTAGTTTCAGTATCTGGTTTTATGGAGGTCTTTTGATCCGCTTGGATTCTGAGCCTTGTTCAGGGCAATAAGAATGGATCATTAGTATTCTTTCACATGCTGACCTCCAGTTGAACCAGCACCATTTGTTGAAAATGCTATCTTTTTCCACACTGATGGTTTTACCTCTTTGTCAAAGATCAAGTGACCATAGTGTCTGTTCGCTTTCAGTCTTCAGTTCTATTCCACTGATCTATCTTCCTGTTCTCTGTCCCAAACACCATATACTGTTTTCATCATATTGTTCTGTCATTCAGCTTTTCCTTTTTAAGGTTGTTATCCCAGGCATTTTGTTAAACAACGAAACTGAGTAGCACCACGAAGCTTCCCCTAACTCCTATTTGTTCTATGCAGAACACTACAAAATAGAATTTATTATCAAAGTATATCCTTTATGAGTAGTGTCCTAGGGAGCAAATTTGTGTGAAACCCACATTTTTATTCAACTCTACTAGAGGAAAAGTCTCTACTTATATGGTTAAATTATATTCTAAAATTATTAATATTTACAAGGCAAATTGAACATATCAAATAAAGTACAAAATGTTTGATATGTTCATTTTAATGCAGAATTTGTTATGGTTACTTTTTGAGGGAATCGTTCACTTTTATATATACTTATGTATACTGTTTTCAGTGAAGGTCACAAAACCTAAATTGACCCCTAGTTTACACAGAGAGTTTCTCAGACCCTCAATAGGACAACACACGCTATGACAGGCTAGTTAGTGTTCAGGGGAGAGACGGAAGACGTGTGGCGCTTGCTACCAGAGACCCCACCAGGGACACAGACACAGACAGGAAAGGCCACAAGTGGACATGGGACAGCACAGAGAGAGGACAGCTTACAGAGCAGGTTTTCTCTTCAATGAT
Organism: Rattus rattus; assembly: GCF_011064425.1. Taxonomy (NCBI): domain Eukaryota; kingdom Metazoa; phylum Chordata; class Mammalia; order Rodentia; family Muridae; genus Rattus; species Rattus rattus. The sequence continues at coordinate 63,925,525 of NC_046159.1, forward strand.
GGATAATAACCAAGTGTCCCCACTCTCCACTCTGCCCCCAAAAGACAAAAAATAAATATAGAAATAAAACCTCTTGAGTTGCTTTCAATATGAAAGCCGCAGGACGCTTCAGCCCCAAGTTTTCACTGGTAGGAATGCACGGGCTTTTTGTTTATTTGTTTTAACTTTTTCAAAACAATCATTTATCATTTAAGAAGGAGGCCATGTTCCTAATATTTAAGATGTTTTTGAACTAACAGAGGCTAAATGCAATTCCTCCCCTATGTTCTTCCCAGTTTCCTACTTGGGGGTGGTAAAGGGGGGACTGGATCTGAGAGCCCAAAGTGAGGAACCATAAAAGGGAGCTGAGGGCCATCTGTCAAGATCCGCACTCCATTCGCTAGGTGATCCCTTCCTGCCTGAACTAGGCTGAAGGCCATCAGAATTTTCTGTACTTGAGTAGGTTTTTTTCCTTTTATTTCTTGAACCCTGGCATTCCTCTGAATGCTGATTAGAAACTGGACATGGCTGCTTCACCAGGTGTATGGTTTTACTCCTCAACATAGCCTTCCAAGACCTGCACTCCCTTTGAAGTGGAGTGCTCTGCCCAGAGAAGTGACCTTTCCCTGCTTCCTCTTTCCTTCTGTCTGTGCTGGACGCCAGGTCTTTGCTCTCTCCCATTTGCAGACCTTGACCTACTCCTGGCCTTCCTGGGCTGATTGTAACTCCCCTGCTATGCTGGCTTATTTATTTATCTTATCTTTGCTGCCCTGTTGGAAACCAACATTCCAATGGAAATCTTCAGCCCATCGGGACATAGGGCTAGAGGGGAGATAATTTAGACCACGTCAGTTTAGCCAGAGAGGCAGCTCTGCTACACCTCCCAAAGGTGCCCTCAAAAACCTACAGTCTGTCTATATGTGGCTACTGAATTGTGACCCTGACAGATCACTTCACACAAGAGCATCTGTATGAGCAGAGTTCCAAAGAACAACAGCAAGTAAAGGGGAAGTTGGAACCATAGAAATTGGCTTGGGAAAGTGTAGCCATCCCTGGCTGTGCAGAAAATGAGGGTAATAACCTTTTCCTTGGGTTTTAGGACTGTCTATTTTGAGGATCAGATTCTCACCTAGAGAATTCCATTTGCCAAGTTTTACCGAGTAGATATATTGAGATGAATATTTATTGCTGAAGGGCCCTGTTAATTAAAAAGACCATTCCCAAAACAATTTAGTAAGGTATGGCATACATTATATCAATTGATGTTAACATGTTTTATATCTTTGATGAGTGTTTATATAAATTATGATTAGAAACTTGTAAAACCTGAGTAGTAGAGGGTAGAGGAAATGGCTCAAGAACCATATGTGCCCAATGCTTGAGCTAAGTAGGCACATGCATTTGGCCTTTTTGAACTTTTAAAGAGTAAATGATTGCAAGTGGTTATATAAAATATCTGGGAACATATACTGAGGTTAAAAGTTACTGTCTCACTACAGTAACATGGGAAAGCTTGAGGCTAGAGGGACACCTCAGGGCTTAAGCATACTTGCTGTTAGCCCTCCAGGGACCCTGTTTGGGTCCCAATATGAATGTCAGGTGGCTCAAAAATTGTCCTATGTGACTATAGCTCTAGGAGGTCCAACTCTTCCTCGGCTACGCTGGTCATCCCTTATAGAGAGACCTATGCATGCATTTCCACATTCAGACATACATAAATAAAAGTAAATATGTTTTAAGACAGAAAAACCTTGTACTAGAACTTGAAAAAATATAATGAATGCAACAGGAAAAAAACATAAAACCATATCTCCTAGAAGTTATCACATTTTAAAATTCACTAAAAATATAGCTCAGGGATTAATGTAGCCTTTGCTAGACTCCAAAGTGTTGTTCTCGCAAAATCTCCAATCACAAACTATCAAACCACAGTTGAAGGTCAGGGTGTGGTGATATCAACTCTGCAGCCCCACCACTGCTTAAGAGAGGCAGAGGTAGAAGGCGAAAGTTTATGACCAATTTGTCTGGGTACAGAAAGTTCTAGCCAGTGTTATATATAAGAATATGCCTTTGTAATGAAACTGCACTGGGAATTTCTAGCACCATCCATATTTTAATTCCTACTTCAGGCATTTGGAGAAAGCTACAGCGAAAGGTTTAGCAAGATAGTGAGAGACACAAGAGTAGAGTCAAGGGCAAGAGGTCAATGGGCTCAGATCAATTTCAAATCTGCTCCCTATAGCTTACAGACCTTGATTTGGTGACCTGGGCAGAAAGACAGCCAATCTGAGCATTTGACATTTTTAGATGTTCAAACATAGTGAAAGCTCATTATGTTTGACTTTATATTAATCTGCAGACCTTTGGAGGCTTCAACGATTCTAGATCCTGGCAATATTCGTATGTTGTTTGTATTGCTAGTATGTGCTGTGTGTTTTTAAATTTCCTTCGAGTCTATTTTAACACACACAATTGAAAACCAGGAGCAGAGTGAATTCATGTTTTAAAGCCACTTGAAACTAAAAGTTGAGGCAATTGAAATATACACCACCATTCATCTATCTATTCATCCATCATCTATCTCAGTCATCTCTTTATCTCTATCTCCCATTCTTTATCATCTATCTTATCTATCTCTGCTTATCTATCTATCTATCTATCTATCTACATCTACCTTTCATTCATCTATTATCTATCTTCTAACATCTATTATCTATCTATCGCATCATCTATCTATTATCTATCTATCATCTATCTCAGTCATCTCTTTATCTCTATTCCCCATTCTCTCTTTTATCATCTATCTTTACCCATCTTGAACGTTATCTATCTATTCATTATCTACTCCATCTATCATCTATCTATCTTCTATTCATCTATTGTTCATCATTCATCTATCTATTCATCATCTATCTATCTTCTATTCATCTATTATCTATCATCTATCGCATCATCTATCTAGTTCATCTATCTATTTCATCTATCTATTCATCTAACTATTTTTGAGGAAGGAGATCATAGCGTACCTCGGCAAAGAACAATTCAGTAGTTTCATTTTCCTGCTTCCATGTGCCTTCAGATTAAAATCAGGTCCTCTTGGTTGGTCAGCAGTTGATTTATCTAAGCAAGCCATATCAATGAGTCTCACATAAGATATTTTTAGCTTAATGAATTTTCTAATATTCATCAAAAGACATTATTTAAATTATTTGACACCTCAGATGCTTAAAAGCTGGAAAGTCTGACAAAGGGTTGTTCTCATAGCATTTTATAGTTCTAGTTTAGTTAGGGAACCTGTAGCTCTTTCACAAGCTTCCTCTTTGTTTTGAATGGGTTGACGGGGAGTTCAGCCATTGAATTGGTTTTCACTGTTGGTCCCCATTATTGTCATTTATGTTTCCAAGAATTCTTATTAATGACCCTATTGAGCTGCAAACATGTCATCAGAAAGAGCCACAGCCCTTGTAGGTGAAATCCACAAAACAAATATTATGCATCCCAATCGGATTATGATGCTTATTTATCTGGGGTAAGATTAGAACCTGTTGGAAATGAGGCTATATCCAGTCAATAGCCTTTAGGCAAAAAATACCCAGCCCAAATTCCTCTCTTCAGTGAAGGCAAACTTGAAGGAATGCCAGGCTCTGAATTAGGACTTGACAGATCCTGTGGAAGATATCCCTTGTTGATCTCTAGGTGTCCATTTACAACAGATGAATACTTGAGTACCACCTCAACACACTTTGATCAGAATCTAGTGATATATGTCAGGAAAACCCAGCAATAAAGAATTGGTAACTGTGGAAGCTGAGCATTGGAGATGCTTGCTATGAGGGATGCGGGGGCTGCCCATGCAGAGGGGGTGCTGCACCTTCCTGGCTCTTGCAGCCTTTCATCCTTCCTGTAGTAGTAACGGAATATAATCATTGCAGGTGCAGTCATGTGTCTTCAGGCAATTTCATGCTGCCCTAATGATGCAGAAATTACCAATACCCAGCCTTATGGTCATTCTGTCACATCGGTATACAAGAACTGACTGCATTATTGTTGGGCTCTATGTATCCACCACCTCTTCCTCGCTGATGCCTTCCATAGTTGAGTACAGGATTAAGATGAATGGTTGATGGTTACTTCCACAGATCTGCCAGCTGAGCACGCTCAAGATACCATGAGAGGAGTCAGATGAAGGATGTGACACACATTTCTCCTGGAAACAATGGTGTCAGACCGCTGCACCGACTGGACACAAGGTATAGCAATTTTCAATTAGTTCTTAGTCAAACTAAAGCCCAAATCCTGACAGCTATAAAACATTATCACTTCGTATGCAGGTCAGAAACTCAGTCTTCCTGTTGCCTTGACCTGTCAATGATCAGGCTTCACCCTTTTCTGCTGAAAGGAAATGATAGAGGTAAGCTCTGAGATCACCATAAACTGTTGTAATTCTACCAAATGGGACAATGTTATGTTCAGCCCAGCTTTGATGCTTCCTGTGAGCATTTATAGCTTACGACCATTTTGACTTCACTGACTACTTGTTTCATTCAGGTTACATAACATGGTATATTTGCGATATACCATGTTACACCTGTTGGCAACATACATGTGCGTTGTATATATGTATATCTATGTTCTCTGTTCTAGGTACTGTACTTGGTTGCAGGGTTGTAGAAGTATTTATCACACCGCCCTTTTGCTGCCATCTAACTATTTCACTGCTCTGGCCACAGTGAGTGCCATAGCAGGGAAAACTAAGTCGTTCAACACTGAAGTCAGATTATTTTAGAAGAAGAACAGCAGTCTTGGCCACCCTTAGAGGTTGGAGAAGCCAATGATGCTAAATGCTAAATGGATAGGCCATCAGCCCTGCTGGTTTCAGTCCACAAGAGACTGGGTGCCTCAGCAGGCTCAACCCAAAGCATGATTGAAGTCACACCCCTGATCAAAGCCATGTCAAAAAGAACACCATCATTATCACCACCACCACCACACAGTGAACTGCCCTGGGGACGCACCAGCAGGGCTGCCCGTCACCTCTGCCCTCACTTTCTGCTTGTCCCATGGACTTCACAGAGCTGGCCCTTTCACTCACTGACTTCCATGTTGAGGAGAGATCACATGAGTGTATGCATTGTGTTATTGATTTTTTAAATAAACTGAAGGACAATTTGTACAGAATGAACCACATGGGTTTGGAACCTAAGACCAGAGCATAGAGGCCCTAGATAGCTCATATACAAAAATAAAGTTCATGATACTATGAAATATGTAGGCCATGTAATATATATACAGTATTCACACACCTAAGATGGAATGTATTAAATATACAAATATATGAACACAAAGAGTAAAAAAGAAAGTTGTTGACTTTTGTTAGAAAACCTTCAGTCTCAGCACACAACACACTCCTTCCCAATTCCCCAACCTCAAAGTAAATTACCTAGAGACACCAGACAAAGAAGTTCAAGGAGGCCCAGGGTCCAACAGGCTCAGCCCTAATATAGCCCCTGTCACCTTGATCGGTAGACCCAAAGTTGTAAGCGGTTATATGAATGATCATCACCCTTTAAAAACGAGATTTTCTGATAAATTCCAGGTCCTCTATATATATTTAGCCAAACTCAACCAAGTGTCTGGGGTCAATCAATTCTGGTTTGATAGACTGAGAGAAGGTATCCAGGCTTTCTCCATCCTGTCACGCCATTCAGTAAATGCCCAGATCAGGCTTCAATTTTTATAGCCATGTCATTGCTTTTATCTTAACCAACTCTGCTAATTTTTACATAAAACAGCATTTTTCTGGAACACCCAATAGGCCATAGAAAAGACTTAGTTTGAATACAGGATGAAAATAAAACAAGGAATGTTAAATGAT
>NC_046159.1:63931478-63958978 GCF_011064425.1 Rattus rattus
CAAAAGATGTGCTGACAAAATAAATACAAAGAAATGAAAGAAGAAAGCAAATCTTCCTTCTTCCAGTATCCGTGTAGGTCTCAGCAAGAAAGTGTGGTCCTAATTTACAGAAATCACCTAAAAAGGAAAAAGTATCCCAAGAAAGATGGCTCAGTGACTTTTTGCTGTTGAAGAGCCAGCATTCAATTCCAACACTCTCAAGGGTGGCTCACAACCGCCGGTGGCTAATTCCCGAGGATCAGGACTCTTCTGTTCAGTGTCTGAGCACTAAAACTGCAGAAAGTGTGCATAGGTACGCATGCAGGGAAAATACCCATACACATAAAATAAAATATCTTTTAGAAAGTTCCTGACACCCTCTCTGTTTTCAGATGCAAAGCAGCTCTATCCACATGCTCCCTGCTGCCTGGTGGTGAAGCTCCGCTTTCCCCTGCGCCTTCCTCTTGCTAGAAAGCCACCCTGAAATCGTGAGTCAAAATCAGCAATCCTCCCTCAGAAGCTCTCTCCTGGCAATATAGAAGTAATTGTTATGCCTAAGGTGCTTGATTTCTGACTGTCAGCTTGGCAAGATTTAGAAAGTGCCCAGGAGAAAATTGTCTGTGTGTCTGTGAGAGGTCTGAGACTAGCTGAGTTCACTGGGGTGGGAAGATCCATCCTAAATCACAGCGTCTCACAGTCTGGAGTCCTGGACTGAGAATGGAAGAGAGAGACAGGCAACGTGTTAGTGCTTCCCTGCTGCAGTGTGACCTCCTGATGCTTGCCATCCTTGACTCTCCCGATGGACTGTGCCACTTATACTGCAGCAGCCATATAAACCTACCTTCCTTCCTCCTTCCTCCTTCCTTCCTTGCTCCTCCTCCCTTCCTCCTTCCTTCCTTCCTCCTCCTCCTCCCTCCTCCTCCTTCCCTCCCTCCCTCCCTCCCTTCCTTCCTTCCTTCCTCCCTCCCTCCCTTCCTCCCTCCCTCCCTCCTTCTTTCCTCCTCCTCCTCCTCCTCTCCCCTCCTCCTCTCCCTTCCTCCCTCCCTTCCACTTCCTCCCTCCCCTCCCTTCCTCCTCCTTCCCTGCTTCCTCCCTCTCCCTTCTCCTCCTCCCTTCCTCCTCCTTCCTTCACCCTTCCTTCCTCCCTCCCTTCCTCCCTTCCTTCCTCCTCCCTCCCTTCCTTCCTTCCCTCCCTTCCTCCCTCCCTCCTCCTCCCTTCCTTCCCCCTCCCTCCCTCCCTTCCTTCCTTCCTTCCTTCCTCCCCTTCCTCCCTTCCTTCCTCCCTCCCTCCCTCCCTCCCTTCCTTCCTTCCTCCCTCCTTCCTCCCTCCCTTCCTCCCTTCCTTCCTCCCTCCCTTCCTTCCTTCCTTCCTCCCTTCCTCCCTCCCTCCCTTCCTTCCTCCCTCCCTTCCTTCCTCCCTCCCCCCCCCCCCCCCCTCCCCCCCCCCCTCCCCTCCTTCCCTCCTCCCCTACTCCCTCCCCCCCTCCTCCTCTCCCTCCCTCCTTCCTCCTTCCTTCCTCCTCCCCTCCTTCCTTCTCCCCTCCCTTCCTTCCTCCCTCCCTTCCTCCTTCCTTCTTCCTCTCCTCCCTCCCTCCCTTCCTTGCCTCCCTCCCTTCCTTCCTCCTTCCTCCTTCCTCCTTCCTCCTCGTCCTCTCCCTCCTCCTTCCTTCCTCCCTTCCTCCTCCCTCCCTTCTTTCCTCCTTCCTCCTCCTCCCTCCTCCCTCCCTTTCCTCCTTCCTCCCCTCCTCCCCTTCCTTCCTCCTCCTTCCTCTTCCTCCCTCCCTTCCTCCGCCCCTCTCTTCCCTCCTCCCTTCCTTGCTCCCGCCCTCCCTCCCTCCCTCCCTCCCTCCCTCCCTCCCTCCCTTCCTCCTCCCTTCCTCCCTCCCTCCCTTCCTCCCTCCCTCCCTTCCTTCCTTCCTCCCTTCCTCCTTCCTTCCTTCCTTCCTCCTTCCTTCCTCCTTCCTCCCCTTCTTCCCCTTCTCCCTTCGCCCTTCTTCCCTGATTCTTTTGACAGGCCTTTTTGTCTGATGGGCTGAAGTAACTTCTTTGCCTTCACCCTCTAAGTTGATCTCTAATGGGAAGGCAGGCTTCTACCCTTCTAACAAGCTCCCCCCAGGATGTTCTTTGGCACAGTGAATTAAGAAAACCCCTCCCAAGGCCTTTGTCCTGGTTTTCTAAGCAGCCACCAAGGAGCTTCAGTATGAGGCAGAAATTAGGAAGAGAGGTTAACCTTGTCTCACCCTTTGATCAGATAAAGAGCTGAATAAATAAGATAAAAAGACTATGAGGAGGAGCCACTCCATGGGACGATGAAAATCACATTTGCAATGAGGACATGTTCAAAAGCTTGCTATGGAAGGAGACAGCTCAACCTCCAATGGTAAGGGCTTCGAGAGACAAGCAGGACTTATTTTTGAATGTACTTCAGGCCAGGGACTTAGCAAGCCCACAGCCTTTGGTTTCTTTTAACGTATAATTTCTTTAATGCCTTCCCATAAATAGCGGAAGCCAAAACATTAGCTAGAATCTTTGGGAAGATGAATTTGGTAATGTGTATGGAGGCCCATAGATCTGACACCTACTCTATCTTCTACAAATCCTTACACTGTGAAAAAGACAATGTAAAGGGCAAACCAATAGCATGTAAGGGGAGGGACATTAAGGATGATTGACAGGGTCTGTAACCTCAAACATATCCATATTAAATGTCAAATGCTGGTAGTCTGTTGGTAGGAATGTTCTGCCCCTGGAGGACATTAACATCTACCCTCGACCTCTAAGGTCCAGTCATAAATCTAGTATGGTTCCACCAGAGTTCCTCAGGGAACTGGTGAGCTTCTAAAAACATGGATGGGGGTTTATTGACAGGAGTGTGGATGACCTCAGAACAGCCATAGAAAGCCTTCAGAGTGAACAATAAGGTTCCTTAGGCAGTGCCCTTCAATGAACAGCCACTCTGGTTCCTTGGGCCAGACATAGAGCTCCCATTAGCTGGAGGAAGAGAAAAATGTCTTCAGGTGGGTCTTTTGGACCTCTTAGCCCCTTCCATCTGAGGGGAGTACCGCTCCACAGACCCAGGTGTGGTGGCCTCTGTCCCAGAATAACACAGCTGGTCTTGCTGAATGCGGCTGGGGAGGACACCGCTGTACAGCACAGTGTAAAAAGACACTGTGTCAGAGGGCAATTTGAAATGTATAACCAAGGTTCCCATTCTTGAATGCCACGAGATATTTTTTTATGTGGGAGAGTTTTACACTGTGGACAAAGTTGTCTACACAAAGGTAAAGTAAACACGTGCCGGTGTGTCAGTACGAGCTAATTTATGCTAGTTAAATAAATAAGTGTCTGTATCCAGGCAGGGCTCTCTAGAGAACAGAACTGATAGAATAAACGTCTATCACAAAGGACATACAATGGATTCACTTATGTGATAGGGGCTGAACCCCAGTTCAACAGTGGCCATCTACCACAGAACTCAGGCTATGAAACTGGATCCTCATCACGGCTCCAGTCCCAATGGTCTGGAGGATTCCTAAGAGTCATTGCTCTTCCGTTGTTGTCCGTGCCCCATGGAGTCTGATACCGGCAGGGAGATGGCTTCAGCAACGGGAGTTATTGCCTGCCAGTAAGAAGCAGAGGTGAGAGTAGCTCAGTGGTAAGAGCCCTTGTTGCACAGCCAGTGATGGCGATTTAATGCCTGGAACTCATGTTAAATAATCCAGGAAGCTAGTCGGGATGGCTCAGTGGGTAAAGCCATCTCCATAAAACCTGATGACCTGAATTCAACTCTGAATCTTACACAGGAGAAAAAGAAGGCTGACTCCTAAGTTGTCCCCTGATCTAACACACACACAAACACACACACACACACACACACACACACACACACACACACACCTGAAGTTATATGGTTCTTATTTACTATATTTCTTTCTCAGACCTGTCAAGAGGTCCACAGTCCATTTTAAGAGGCATGTCATATTCATGGGCTGGAGAAATATAAGCAGTAATGGAACTATTGGCCTCCACGATATATGTGAACACTGGAAAGACTACTCTTTGTGTTTCTTTTCAAGATTATTTTTCATACAAAATGACAAGTTTTAAGCGTTAACTAAACCAAAAGTCCTACAGCACCAGGGAGATAAGTACTGTGGGGCCATCTGTAAAGCACTGGCAGGGAAGCGAGCCCTGGGCTGTTTCTGTCTTGAGAGTGGCAAGGGACAGTGAGCTCTGATCAGTCACCCAGGGTCACGTTGTCCAGGGACCCTGACATTTCTAATGTGTGTTTTTTGTATGTGTGTGTTTTGTCTCATTTGTGTATGTGTGTATGTGTGTATGTGTATGCCCCATGTATGTGCCCTGTGTATATGTCTGTGTGTTTATGTAGGCTGTGTGTGTGTGTGTGAATCTGTGTGTGTATGTTTGTGTGTGTGTGTGTGCGTGTGTTTGTGTGTGTGTGTTTGTGGGATGTGTATGTATGTGTGTTTTGTGTATGTGTATGTGTGTTTGTGTATGTCTGTGTATATCTGTGTGTGTGTGTGTATATGTCTGTGTGTCTATGTATTTGTGTATTTGTGTGTATGTATGTGAATCTGTGTGTGTGTGTGTGTGTGTGTGTGTGTGTGTGTGTGTGTGTGTGTGTGTGTGTGTGTTTGTGTGTGTGTAGTTGTATGCTGTGTAAACAAGATAAATGTCTGGTCAAGTCCACCACCACCCCACTCTAGTATCAGGGAGACTGATGTTTTTAGAATCCCTTGCTTCATACTGGTTTTGTTTTTCAAATCTTTTGTTTTTCAGGACAAGCCAAGGGGCTTATAGCAATAAACTGGGCACTCACTCTCCTTGATCTGCCTGAGGGGTAAAAGGAGGCCTGATCATACTGACTGGTAAACCCTTTCTCACGAGGCATAGCTACAACTCCTCAGGTGGATCCCACCTGTCAGTCATCAGGGCCGAGCTATGAGCGAGCAAGTTGGAGTAGCAACAAGAGTGTTGGCTGCTTGGCATTCACTTGGGACATGACCACCAGGTCCCCTCTGTGTCAGGGGAAGTCAGGAGGAGGTCCCTTGGATCCAGACCTCTTATAGAGCATTGAGACATGTCTTAGAGAGTGATTATGGAGTGTCCCAGGAAGCACACTTTGATGGCATTGTTAAAGGCCAAGAAAACCTAGGTGTCATTCTGTCTACCTCCTCTTGTCATGTGTCTGATCAGAACTGGGCTTCACATAATGTCAACTGGAAGAAGAAAATAAGCCTATATACATAGATTCAAAAGAGACCTTTGTAAAATTACTGTGAGACTAACATTAATGTCTTCTATACATACTGTACTAACTCCATGGAAGAAGTGAATTAGGAGAATTGTAATGGCATGTCTGGCCGGTACCAGAGACCAGGATGAAAGGTAATTTATGCACGTTTTTTACAGAACAATGAAGACTAACTACACTGTTTGTGCTCAGTCATGAGCACAGAACTCAATTTTCTCCATGATTGAATGATGATTGTTTCAAGGGCCCATTTTAATAATACAGGTCTGACATCATTTGGTATAATATAATAAACTGAGTGAAATTTTTATTTATGATAGTAATGGAATTCGTGACCTCACCACAATATTTTCCAGCCAAGATGGCGTGTGGAGGAAAAGCAAGATTCTCGGTGAGATCTACTGATGAGGATCCGCATCTCTTTGAATGTGCCTTCAATAAATCAGAGTTGGGACCGGAGAGATGACTCAGGAGAGTGCTTGTCCCTCAGCGGGGAGGGTCTGAGTTTGATCCCGAACCCATATTTTAAAAAAAGTGATGGGAAGAACTAGATTTAGTATGTCTGGGTTTGTCAGACAGCTAGCCTAATCTACTTGGTGAGATCCAGGCCAATGAAGGACCCTGACTCAAAAATGGGGGCGGAACTCAGGAAGAACATCTCAGGTTATCATCTGGTCGCTCTACACACACACACACACACACACACACACACACACACACACACTTAAAGAGAGAGAGAATAAGATTTTTGATTATTCATTCTGGGACCTTTCTTGAAGAATAAACTATTATGAAATTATATCAAAATAAGGCTGACTTCCCAGCTTGGTGTTAGCTAACTGAATTGCTATCAGCATTAGGACTTGGTTGTAATTAAGTCCACCCCTGAAGCTGAGGTAAATGGGGTGGGCAGAGAAAAAGATATCCTACAGTTAGGACATCTTTGAAGGAATGAAGTCCTAGGGCTATGTTTTCCATCTGTGGAAGTTCTGTCAGGCCCAAATTGACATATGCCTGCTTGGGAAAATAGCCAAGATGAGTGACTAACATCAAAAGCAGATGGGATAAGCCATAGATGGTAATGGCCGAGGGATTCCTTGCCGTACTGGGCAGCTGCAGAGATAAATCCTGTGGATAAAGGCTGTGGAGAGACTGGGCATGTGGAGGCTGCTCCTTTTGTGTGTGGCCTGCGGCCTCTCACTGGCACAGGAGCAGATCTGAAAAGGGTCTTAGATTCCAGGAGTCAGTAAAAGTCCACACCTCCAATAGAGAAATGGCAGTACACTGACATTCCTCTCACCATCCCTAATACGCCTTCCTTTCTGCTCTAGAGACTAGAAAGCTGGGAACCATGCATCCTAGACCTCTCCTGGCACTTGAGATAATTGATGCATTTTATATAAAACTGAACGTTAGGGAATCACATGATCTTAACTCATCTTGATCCCCTGCCCCAGCTAGGCTTGAGTTGCCTGATCCTGAATCCATCATGTGGAGTATAGCGGCTTCCTGGACCACAAACTTTCTAATTTGGTGACTTGTCCCAAGAGGTCAGACTGAGTTTGCCAAATCTAGATCCTTCAAATGAGTTGGAATTACTAATTTCCCTGCCTTCCAGTCCCTTTCTATTGATGAGCAATTTGAACCCCTGAGACCATAGCTTTCAAGGACGGTTATTCTGATCTCCCTCATGTCTGGATCCAGACTAACACCTCCTAGAGCAGAAACTCTGAAATAGTATTTGCTCTTCTGTCTCACTTCTCATTCCTCTTCTTTTCCAGGCTGCAGCTTTTAAGCTTCTATGTCTTCCTTCCCTTCCTTCCTTCCTTCCTTCCTTCCTTCCTTCCCCCTTCTTTCCTTCCTTCCTTGCCTTTCCTCCCTTCCTTCCTTTCCTTCTTCTGTCTTTCTTCTTCCTTCCCCTTTCTTTTCTTCTATCTTTCTTCCTTTCTTTTCTTTGTCTATCTTCCTTCTTTGTTTCCTTCTATCTGTCTGTCTTTCTGTCTCCCTTTCTTAACTATTTTCTTTCTTTCCTTCCTTCCTTTCTTTCTAGCATGCATGTATTTGTGTGTATGCATGTTTATACGTGTGTAGGGGACAAGCATGAGGGCATACAGGTAAAAACCAGAGGCAGGGCCTGTGTGTCTTCCTCACTTGCTCTCCCTTTATTTCTAAGTCAGGCTCTCACTGAAACTGGGGCTTGCAGATTTGGCTAGTCCAGCTAGCCAGCTGTCCCTGGGGCTGCCTGTATTTGCCTTCTCAGCTGGAATTATAGGTGGTAGCATGCTCATCCAGCTTTCTTTATACAGCAGGCTGGTTAGTCCTTCGTCAATTTGACACAACTTGGAGTCTCCTGGGAAGTTGAGATTTCAGTTGAAGAATTGCCTAGATCAGATTGGCCTGTGGGCAGTGTCATTGTTTTGATTGCTGATCGATTGTGGGAGGCAGCCTCATGTGAGTGGCACTGTCACCAGGCAGAGCAGCTAGGGTCTGGGCTGCATTAAAAATAATAGTTGAGCATGTACCAGAAATGACTGCTCAAGCCAGCGGGCATCTTTCTTCCATGGTCCTTGCCCTGACTCCCCTCAGTTACCTAGAAGCATGGATAAACCCTTTTCTCCAAGCTGCCCTTTGGTCAGAATGGTTTGTTTTGGTTTTCATTTGTTTTTTGTTTGTTTGTTTTAATTACAGCAACAGAAAAGCAACTAGAACATACAGTTCTAGAGATTTGAACCTGGTCCTCAAACTTTCTCAGTATTTTTATCAGCTGAGCTCTCTCCTAGCCTCCACTGAGAAGTAAGCAAATAGAGAACAAGTCACACTTTGACTTTGACTTCATTAAGCAGAATTACAAATTGTCCATCAGTGCATAGTCTTGAAATCTGATGCATGACTGACTTACAAGGCTCAGTGTATAGCAGAAAAATTGCTCTTGTTTCAAACTAAAAAAAAAAAGAAAAAAAAGAAAAATTTGTTCAGAAAGGACAAACTGCAGAGTTTATATCATAAAATATACAGCTTAAAATACATTATTTTATAATGGTTTTTTTTTATAAATAAAGTAGATGAGAGAGCCTAAACAGTTGGAGGAAAAAATGAGAAGAAATTTATTGAAATTGCCCACAACCTAGATCTCCAAGAGACTCACCCCAACTCAAGCTCCAGATGCTGTTATGATGGGCAGGAAGCCCAGGCATATTGTGGAGAGTCAACCTTAGGGCAGAAGATGTCTGACTGTGGTTCATGCATCAGAGTAACGATCAAGGATGATATTTACCTACCTTGGCCCATGTGGCAGAGTAGCAGCACTATATGGAGTAAGGGCAGATGCATTCCACTTCAGCTCTTCTTAGCAAAGAAGAATTTACTGCAATGTTCAGAGCTTCCCTCTTATAAAGCGAGAGGTCTAGATGAAAATACTGTGTTGTCTTAAATCAGATATCATGGTCATGGTCACTGAAGACAACGGTCTGGTTCCCTTAGGTTCCTCTGCCATACTTTCTCTCATGAGGAAGCAATGAAAGGGCACCAATGGTTTGGAATCTGTGTAGAACACTACACTGAGGACTAATTTCAGTGAGGCACTATGTTTGTCACTTGTCTTGCGCTGTGACAAAACACACAGAAAAACAACTTCAGGAAGGATTGGACTTTCAGGGTATACTCCATCATGACAGCAAAGACAGAGAAGTGGGAGCATGAGCTGAGTGGTCACACTGTAGCTGACGTCAGAGAGCAAGCAGCAGTGAACACAGAAGCTTGGGACACTGTCCCTTTATATGCAGCCAGGGACAAAATCTTTCCCACTTCCAAGGAGAGTCTTCCTATTTCCATGAGGCCAGTCTAGAAATTTCCTCATGCTGAGGTGTGTCTTCAAGTACTTTAGACAACACCCACCTGACAACATCAACTATCACAGGGATGCTGGGACGTGGTTCCATTTGAATAGTCATCGTAGTGAATGGTTAACTTTTAGACTCTACTTGCCCCTTTAAGTAAAAGTTAAAGATAAACCTTAAGATGATCATATCCCCATGATGCCTAGAACCTCTGAAAGCATGTCAGTGTGTGTGGGCATGGCATGGCATGGAGCACTGTTAACATTCCTTCCTAGGCTACCTGGCACTGTCAGGTGTGCCAGTACTATCTTCCCCCTCTGTCCCTTCTCTCCCCCTCCCTCCTCTCCCTGTGCTCATGTCCAATCTCTTCTTCTTCTTCTTCTTCTTCTTCTTCTTCTTCTTCTTCTTCTTCTTCTTCTTCTTCTTCTTCTTCTTCTTCTTCTTCTTCTTCTTCTTCTTCTTCTTCTTCTTCTTCTTCCTCCTCCTCCTCCTCCTCCTCCTCCTCCTCCTCCTCCTCCTCCTCCTCCTCCTCTCCCTTCTTCCTCTCTCTCTCTCTCTCTCTCTCTCTCTCTCTCTCTCTCTCTCTCTCTTTTTCTACCCCTCAATTCCCCATGGCCTAAATAAACTCTATTCTCTACCATACCCATCATGTGGTTGGTACCTCAGGGGGAAGGGTTGCCTCAGGGTGGGTCTGCAGAGACAACCCCTTCCACCTCAGCATACATTGCTTCTACCAAACATTTCTCTGGCTTCCCTTTTTTTTTTTTTTTAAATAAAACACAACATTGATGTCAAGACTCTCAGATTTAGAAAATTACAGGTTCACATCTCCTGCTGCCACATGGACAGCCACTGGATTGCTCGGTAGCCCTATCCACCCAAACTCTGGAGACCTGGTAAGCTCCCTCCATCCACTGAACAGTGTAAACATCCCCTGGTCCCAAGGGAGGGCTGTTGAGCTCACAGCCACCCTGTGGTGTCCTTGAGGATGGAGACATTCAGTCTTTAAGACTGGTCTTCTCACTTACCCTTGTTATAGGACCTAACCCCTGGGTGATCCCCCTCTCTCTCAGAAGCAGGTTTTTTCTCAAGCTGTTGAAGAAAAATTTAGCTTAGGTAAACCATTCTTCTGTGGGCCCCCTCAGCCACTGCTTCTGCATGATGACGGGTAAACCCGGTCTGCATGCTCTGTGGTTATTATTTGTTCTCAGGACACTGGTAGGAACGTTTTAATAATATCCTTCACCCAAAGGGAAGGTCTTCAAGGCAGCGACCCTCCTGGTCTAATTCACAGGCTACACTTGGCCTCTATACCCATCAGGCAACATCTCTATATGACCACTTTACTGGCAGTTTAAAAACAAACATTTTCCTGCAGCCACTCCCCTGCCCCCAACACCCTTCCCCACTGCCACCACCCCTACCCACTCAACTCCGCTTTCAAGCACTTCTGGGCACTGATGTGAGCTCTTTCACACAGCCTGAGTGCAATTGCTCTCCTGTCTGATCAGAGTTACTGGGAGACTAAGAGAATGCTACTCCAGGCACTAGCTCTCACCCTGCCCCGTTGTACCCAGCTCACACCAAGCCAAGCCCATGTCACCTATGCTTCCAAACCACTGCCAGTTGCCCTGCTGCCCAAGCCACTCACTCCGTGGTGCGGGTTCTGAAATGGCCTAGGTGTGCTCGCTTTCTGTCCTTGCCCAGAACTTGACTCAGTGGAGCTGCTGCACCACCCACCACCGCCACTGTCAGCTCTCTGATTTCTTTCCATTCTGGTCCACATCAGCCATAACCCAAGTGTGCACCAGACAAAACATTCTCAAACAAGTAACTAAACAAACACAGGTTATCCAACTCAGATATGCTTAATAGATACTGCTCTCAATCTTGCCAGAAATCTGCTAAATATAACATTAAAGGTTAAAACTTATGACAGAGGCTCCCAAATCCTGACAGTTTACCCACAACATATCAGTGACGAGACTGCCTGGATTGTGGTCTGATAACCACTGAGAAACACTACTCTGTTGCCTTGCTGTGCCAGGGCTTGGCCTACATTGTGAACAGAGGATACCTAGAGAGTCATGTGTCTCATATTTGTTGTGGTTTGTCCTGGAGTTATTTGTATTTTGATGCTAATTCCACTGTCCCAAGGACAGCTGCCTAGTCACGTACTCAGGAATCAGGTGACTTCACCAGAACCTTCTCCCCATTGAATTTGTAAAATACAGGTGAGGGGCAGGTACAGGATAGAAGGAGGCCTGTCATTGGAGGAGAAGGAAGGATGGGCGGGAGAGAAGTTTGAAGGAAGACGGCGAGGAGACTGGAATGGAAAGGAAGAAGGAGACAGGAGAGGGAGAGAAAGAAGCCTTGGCAGGACAATGGAGGCTGATGTTAAGATTCCACTCTGTGTATTTTCAGGTTGTTATTAATGTTCCTAAGGGATGGATGGTACTAGGCTTTGTATGTTTAGGTGAGCAATTATGTCTTATCAATTGAATCTAAGGTTGTCAACGACGGGGCTGGGTGTACCTGGAAGAGAATGGGGGACAAGAGACGCGAAGAAGGATGCCAAGACAAGAGTCTGATCAAGGCAACAATTTTATTTTTTCCAAGGCTGAATTTATACCATAACATGGGTAACAGAGGGAGGGGGGAGTGTGAAACATTTACACAGGCCAAGGACACAATATTCGTGTGGTCAGGGAATCAGCTGATGTTGACAGGATGGCAGAAAAGTCACAAGTTTGTCATATCTATTAGTCACCAGGATGTTGGTTTTTCAGAAAGGTTCCAGGTCATCACAATGGGTATCTTAACGTCAGATGTTATCATATGATTATTCATCCTGACCACCACATTTGTATTAGTCTTCTGCAGCTGGCTGGGGATTTTCCATGAACCCAGTCATACTTAATGTTAACCATAATAATATCATCAATAATGGAGGGCTTCAAGGTCATTGCTCTCAACATAAGGTTATTGGATTGTATGTTCTTTAATGTGTAGATTTAAGTGTAATGGAGTGTGGGGTGACTGTTCTGGGCCGCCGCAGAATTGCGATGTGTTTCCGTCAAGATATCTAGCAGATATCTTGGGGCACTGCGGTGCCCAACCGAGTGGGATAAAAGACACCTTACTTTTTTTTATTTTTTATATTTTTACAACAACACATATTGCTTAAGTCAAGGTGGGTCATTCCTCATTTCACACGTATCTACTCAACAGGAAAAAGCTTTTCTTCTTCTGGGCCTGAAAGCCAGACTGACTCTGCCCAAGTTGCCATGGAGACCACAGGGACCTGGAAACTGTTTAGGTAGTGGACTGTAAACCAACCTCTGTCGTTTTAATTAATATATGGCTCCTAGATTATAATTGATTCTTCCCAGATTTCTGTCTACGTTGATAGCTAAGCTAACTGCAGCTTGACAGCTAGAAAACAGAGACCTAGCTGCTGACTCCAAGGTAATCTACCATCTTATTAGCTCATCAATCAGTTGTTAACTAGTTAAGACTACCAGATCTCTTATCAAAAAAACAGACAGGATGCCTTGCTCACAGACTTCACGATAAAGGATACACGAGTTCAGATGTTGTTTCCTTATCTAAACTCAGTTTCCAGTGACTTCATAGTTCCCCTTCTTGCTATGCCACTGTCCTAACGTTAATCAGTGTAGTTCTTATAAATTAGCCTAACTCTAATAAAACATTCCACTATACAATCCAACTGTATAATCACAAGTTCAAATATTAAGTTTCCTTTGATTGTCTTCTAACTATAGTCTTAAAGCACATCTGATGCCAAATCTATACTGTGAGCTATCATGCTCAAATCTAAGCTTCCTTTGGTTGTCTTTTAAGAGTAGACTTAAGGCCATTCTGGAAATCAGTCTGGAGGTTCCTCAGAAAATTGGACATTGAACTACCTGAGGATCCAGCTATACCTCTCTTGGGCATATACCCACAAGATGCCCCAACATATAAAAAAGACACGTGCTCCACTATGTTCATCGCAGCCTTATTTATAATAGTCAGAAGCTGGAAAGAACCCAGATGCCCTTCAACAGAGGAATGGATACAGAAAATGTGGTACATCTACACAATGGAATATTACTCAGCTATCAAAAACAATGCCTTTATGAAATTCGTAGACAAATGGTTGGAACTGGAAAATATCATCCTGAGTGAGGTAACCCAATCACAGAGAAACACACATGGTATGCACTCATTGATAAGTGGCTATTAGCCCAAATGCTTGAATTACCCTAGATGCCTAGAACACATACGAAATTCAAGAAAATCAAAATGAATGCTTCACTCCTTCTTTAAAGGGGACAAGAATACCCTTGGCAGGGAATAGAGAGGCAAAAGATTAAAACAGAGACAGAAGGAACACTCATTCAGACCTGCCCCCATGTGACCCATACATATACAGCCACCCAATTAGACAAGATGGATAAAGCAAAAAAGTGCAGGCCAACAGGAGCGGATGTAGATCTCCGAGAATACAGCCAGAAATACAGAGAGAGAATGCCAGCAGCAAACCACTGAACTGAGAATAGGACCCCGTTGAAGGAATCAGAGAAAGAACTGGAAAGAGCTTGAAGGGCTCAAGACCCCATATGCGAACAACAATGTAAACAACCAGAAACCAGGGACTAACTACCAAAAGACTATACATGGACTGACCCTGGACTCTGACCTCATAGGTAGCAATGAATAGCCTAGTAAGAGCACCAGTGGAAGGAAGCCCTGGTCCCTGCTAAGACTGAACCCTCAGTGAACGTGATTGTGGGGGGAGGCGGCAATGGGGGAGGGTGGAGAGGAACACCCATAAAGAAGGGAGGGAGGGGGCTGAGGGGATGTTTGGGAGAAACCGGAAAAGGAATAACATTTGAAATGTAAATAAGAAATAATCAAGTTAATTAAAAAAAAAAGAATAGACTTAAGGTATTATCATGATAAACTATATGATCAATTATCATATTCACGAGGTCAAAGTTTTTGAGTCTCCTTTGTCTTTCAAATGTACAATTAAGATTGTTTTTCATTTTGATAGATTTATCTATATTCAGTCCCCTAGACAGGAGGACAAAACCCTTCTTGCTCCTTCTGCTCCATAAAGGGTTTTTGTCTTCCCTAAGCTCATCTTAAAGATTGTTCATGTTGTTAACAAATTTATCTCTTTTGTAAACTTATAAACCACAAACCCACTCAGATCTACCTCTTATGGACCAAATAGACTCCATCCAGGCAAGTATACCTGACAATCAAAAACCTCAGTTCCCACTTGTGACCCATTCAGAAGGTGGGATTTCTCTCCTGTGCCCTGGGATTGGGTCTCCTCTCATCCAGACCGCCAAGACCTAAGGGTTTCAAATGCACATCTAAGAAAACTTTTTTCTCCCAAACATACTCAACTTTATTTTCTACTGGTAATATATATGTATATATGTGTGTGTGTGTGTGTGTGTGTGTGTGTGTGTGTGTGTGTGTGTCAGCATGTTATCAAGTCCAAGCATTTACTAAAAATCTACACACAAGACAGCTCCAGAGAAGCAGCCCACAGGTGCTCCAATCTTCTCTCACAGACACAGACGCTTCTACTGGGCCTGCTGCGTCTGCTGCGTCCTATCTATTCACAGATGGTTCCACAGACCCTGGACAGCAAGGAAACAGCCAACTCTCCTAAGACTGGACCAACGTCCCCATCCCCATTTTCTTAGGTTTTTCCAGAGACATGTCACCCCAAAGACAGTAGGAAATAGCTAAAGATCACGATGACCCTATTCCTGCTTCACCATCACCTCTTTCTAATTTTTTCTCTTTTAAAATTAAACCGAAACAGAAGAATGTTACCATTTCTTCTAGGCTCTGCCCCACAGTTATTTGGCAACAGTCAGGTATGCCTGACTCAGTATAAAAGGGGCTGCTTGCCCCCTCCTCTCTCTCTTGCTCTCTTACCATCTCCCCGCTCCGTCTTTTCTCTCCCCATTCTCGTCCCCCTTCTCTCTCTACTTCTCTACTTTCTCTCTCTTCCTTTCTCTGTCTCTAATACGCCCTCAACTCCCCTCCCTATGCCCTAAATGAACTCTATACTATACTTGTTATGTGGCTGGTACCCCAGGGAGAAGGGACGCCTCTGCATGGGCCAGCACAGGCACCCCCTTCTACCTCACCATAACCCATCTCTACCAAACATATTCCTGACTTCCTTTATTTTTATAAAACACAAGAGGGATAATTTGGAAATAAACAGCACCAGAAACTAATGTTTGGAAAATTCTTCCCATGACAGATGTGTCACACTGTAAACAGAAAAATTGGATCTTTGTTGTATCAGAACGACTGGGTGTCCTTCCTATTGGAAAACATTAATTTGGATTTACAATGTGCTTTCCCCAGGGGCTCCTGTTTGGAGGGCTTGCTCCTCAGCTGGTTATGTTACTGGGAGGGTGGTAGAAACTTCAGGAGGAACTCTCTAATTGGAGGCCGTAGATCACACGGGAGTGTTCTTGAAACACAGGCAGGGGAACCCTAGATTATAATGGTGGTGTGATTTCTTCTCTTCCCTCTCCCCCCATCTTCCTCCTTCTGCGTCTGCTTCCACCCTCTCATTCTTCCCCTCCTTCCTGGATACCATCAAGTGACCAACTGTGACATACCAAACACTCCTCACCATGATGTTTACCATCACATAAAAATGAAGACACCAGGTGACCATGAACTGAAACTGGGAATTGTCATTGTCATAATCTTTCCTTTTTAAGAAATTTTTTTAACATTTTTATTAGATTTTTTTTTTTACATTTCAAATGTTATCCCTTTCTGAGTTCCTGATCATAAACCCCCTATCCCACCCCCTTCACCTTTTTTCCATGAGGGTGTTCCCCCACCAATCCACTCACCCCTTCTTGCCTCCTCGCCCTGACATTCCCCTACACTGGGGAGTCCAACCTTGGCAGGACCAAGGGCGTCTTCACCCATTGGTGCCCAACAAGGCCACCCCCTTCTAGATATGCAGCTGGAGCCACGGGTCTATCTATGTGTACTCTTTGGTTGGTCGTTTAGTCCCTAGAATCTCTGGTTGGTTGGTATTGTTGTTCTTATGGGGTTGCAAATCCCTTCAGTTCCTTTAGTCCTTTCTCAAACTCCTCCAATGAGGGCCCCGTTCTCTCAATGGTTGGCTGCTAGCGTTCATCTCTGTATTTGTCATGCTCTGGCAGAGCCTCTCAGGAGACAGCTATACCAGGCTCCTGTCAGCATGCACTTCCTGGCATCAGCAATATTGTCTGGGCTTGGTGGCTGTATGTATATGGGCTGGATCCCCAGGTAGGGCAGGCTGTGAATGGCCATTCCTTCAGGCTCTGCTCCAAAGTTTGTCTCCATATCTCCTCCCATGAATATTTTTGTTCCCCCTTCTAAGAAGGACTGAAGCATCCACACTTTAGTTGTCCTTCTTCTTGACCTTCATGTGGTCTGTGGATTGTATCTTGGGTAATCCGAGATTTTGGGCTAATATCCACTTACCAGGGAGTGCATACTAGGTGTGTTTATTTGTGATTGGATTACCTCACTCAGGATGATATTTTCTAGTTCTATCCATTTGCTTATGAATCTCATGAAGTCATTGTTTTTAATAGCTGTGTAGTACTCCATTGTGTAAATGTACCACATTCTCTGTATCCATTCCTATGTTGAAGGACATCTAAGTTGTTTCCAGTTTCTAGCTATTAAATAAGGCTGCTATGAACATAGAGGAGCATGTGTCCTTGTTATAAGTTGAAGCATCTTTTGGGTATATGTCCAAGAGAGGTATAGTGGGGTCCTCAGATAGTACTATGTCCAGTTTTCTGAGGAACCTCCAGACTGATTTCCAGAGTGGTTGTGCCGCTTGCTTCCACCTACAATGGAGTGTTATTCTTCCTCCACATCCTTGTCAGCATCTGTTGTCACCTGAGATTTTGATCTTAGCCATTCTGACTGGTGTGAGGTGGAATCTCAGGGCTGTTTTGATTTGTATTTCCCTTATGAGTAAGGATGTTGAACATTTCTTTAGGTGCTTCTCAGACATTTGATATTCCTCAGCTGAGAATTCTTTGTTTAGCTCTGTACCCCATTTTTAATAGGGTTATTTGAATTTCTGGGGTCTAACATCTTGAGCTCTTGGCATATTTTGGATGTTAACCCTATATTGGATGTAGGATTGGTAAATATCTTTTCCAATTTGTTGGTTGCTTCTTTGTCCTAATGACAGTGTCCTGTGCCTTACAGAAGTTTTGCAGTTTTATGAGGTCCCATTTGTCGATTCTTGAGCATAAGTCATTGTGTTCTGTTCAGGAGATTTTCCCCTGTGCCTATGTGTTTGAGGCTCTTCCCTACTTTCTCTTCTATTAGTTTCAGTGTATCTGGTTTGATGTGGAGGTCCTTGATCCACTTGGACTTAAGCTTTGTACAAGGTGATAAGAATGGATCGATCTGCATTCTTCTACATGCTGACCTCCAGTTGAACCAGCACCATTTGTTGAAAATGCTATCTTTTTTCCACTGGATGGTTTTACCTTCTTTGTCAAAGATCAAGTGACCATAGGTGTCTGGGTTCGTTTCTCAGTCTTCAGTTCTATTCCACTGATCTATCTTCCTGTCTCTGTCCCAACACCATACTGTTTTCATCACTATTGTTCTGTCATTCAGCTTTCCCTTTTTAAGGTTGCTTATCCCAGGCATTTTGTTATAACAACGGAAAACTGAGTAGCACGGAAGCTTCCCCAACTCCCTATTTGTTCTATGCAGAACACTACAAAATAGAATTTATTATCAAAGTATATCCTTTATGAGTAGTGTCCTAGGGAGTGTATTTGTGTGTGAAATCCCACATTTTTATCAACTCTACTAGAGGAAAGTCTCTACTCTGTATGGTTAAATTATATTCTAAAATTATTATCATTTACAAGGCAATTGAACATATCAAAATAAAGTACAAAATGTTTGATATGTTCATTTTAATGCAGAATTTGTTATGGCTACTTTTTGAGGGAATCGTTCACTTTTATATATACTTATGTATACTGTTTTCAGTGAAGGTCACAAAACCTAAATTGACCCCTAGTTTACACAGAGAGTTTCTCAGACCCTCATAAGACAACACACGCTATGACAGGCTAGTTAGTGTTCAGGGGAGAGACGGAAGACGTGTGGCGCTTGCTACCAGAGACCCCACCAGGGACACAGACACAGACAGGAAAGGCCACAAGTGGACATGGGACAGCACAGAGAGAGGACAGCTTACAGAGCAGGTTTTCTCTTCAATGATGGATAATAACCAAGTGTCCCCACTTCCACTCTGCCCCCAAAAGACAAAAATAAATATAGAAATAAAACCTCTTGAGTTGCTTTAAATGTGAAAGCACAGAAGCTTCTTCAGCCTGGCCAAGTTTTCACTGGTAGGAATGCAATGGGCTTTTGTTTACTTGTTTTAACTTTTCAAAACAATCATTTAACATTTAAGAAGGGCGGCTGCATGTTCCTAATATTTAAGATGTTTTTCAGAAACTAACAGAGGTTAAATGCAATTCCTCCCCTATGCTCCTTCCCAGTTTCTACTTGGGGGTGGGTAAAGAGAGGGGGGGGGACTGGATCTGGAGAGCCTGGGGAAGTGAGGGAACCATATAAAGGGAGCTGAGGGCTATCTGTCAAGATAGGCACTCCATTCACTAGGTGATCCCTTCCTGCCTGGAACTAGGGCTGAAGGCCATCAGAATTTTCTGTACTAGAGTAGTTTTTTTCCTATTTCTGGGAACCCTGGCATTCCTCTGAATGCTGATTAGAAACTGGACTATGGCTGCTTCACCAGGTGTATGGTTTTACTCCCCAACATAGCCCAAGACCTGCATTCCCCTCAGAAGTGGAGTGCTCTGCCCAGAGAAGTGACTCTTCCCTGCTTTCTCTTTCCTTCTGTCTGTGCTGGACGTCAGGCTCCTTGCTCTCTCCCATTTGCAGACCTGACCTACCCTGGCCTTCCTGGGTTGATTGTAACTCCTTCCTAAGGCGCTGGCTTATTTATTTATTCATCTTGCCGTCTCTGTTGGAAACCAACATTCCAAATGGAACGCTCAGCCCACGGACATAGGGCTAGAGGAGGACACACGCAGATCATTTGTTTGTGTTCCTCAGAGAGTGCAGCCTCTGCTACACCTCCCAAAGGTGCCCTCAAAACCTACAGTCTGTCTAGTGTGGCTACTGAATTGTGACCTGACAGATCACTTCACACAAGAGCATCTGTATGAGCAGAGTTCCAAAGAACAACAGCAAACAGTAAAGGGAAGCTGGAAACCATAGAGAATTCGCTTCGGGGAAAGTGTGTGCCATCCCCTGGCTGTGTGCAGAAATGAGGGTAATAATAACCTTTCCTTGGGTTTTAGGACTGTCTATCTTTGAGGATCAGATTCTCACCTAGAGAATTCCATTTGCCAGCTCTTACCGAGTAGATGTATATTGGAGATGAATATTTATTGCTGAAGGGCCCTGTTAATTAAAAGACCATTCCCAAACAATTTAGCAAGGTATGGCATACATTATATCAATTTGATGCTAACATGTTTTATATCTTGATGAGTGTTTAAGATATAAATTATTATGATTAGGAAACTGTAAAACCTGAGTAGCAGTGGCAGAGGAAATGGCTCAAGAACCATATGTGCCCAATGCTTGGAGCTAAGTAGGCACATGCATTTGGCCTTTTGAACTTTTAAAGAGTAAATGATTGCAAGTGCATATATAAAATATCTGGGAACATATACTGAGGTTAAAGTTACTCGTCTCACTACAGTAACATGGGAAAGCTTGAGGCTAGAGGGACACCTCAGGGCTTAAGTATACTTGCTGTTGTTCTTCCAGGGACCCAAGTTTGGGTCCCAATATGAATGTCAGGTGGCTCAAAATTGTCCGTGACTATAGCTCTAGGAGGTCCAATCCCCTCCTCGGGCTACGTTGGTCATCCATATAGAGAGACCTATGCATGCATTTCCACATTCGGACATACATAAATAAAAGTAAATATGTTTTAAGATAGAAAAACTTGTACTAGAACTTGAAAAAAATATAATGAATGCACAGTGGAAAAAAACATAAACCATATCCCCCAGGGTTAACACATTTTTAAAATCTCAATTAAAACATAGCCTGGTGGGATTAATGTAGCCTTTGCTAGACCAAAGTGTTGTCTTCGCAAAATCTCCAATCACCCCAACCACAAACCACAGTTGAAGGTCAGGTGTGGTGATATCAACCTGCAGTCCCACCACTTAAGAGGCAGAGGTAGAAGGGTTGTAAGTTTGAGACCAGCCTTGTCTGCATAGAAAGTTCCAGGCCAGTGTTGCATACAGAGTGCAGTGGAGACAGTTACACATGCCTTTGTAATGGAACTGCACTGGGAATTCTCTGGGGCAACACCATCCATATTTTAATTCTACCTAGGCATTTTGAGAAAGCTGTCAGCTGTGAAAGGTTTAGCAAGATAGTGAGAGACACAAGAGGTGAGTCAAGGGGACAAGAGGGCCAATGGGCTCAGATCACCTCAAAATCTGCCCCATAGCTTACAGACCTTGATTCTAAGACTCGGGCAGAAAGCAGACAGGTACACAATCTACTTGATGATTTTTAGGACATGTCTGTAAAACACAGTGAAGTCTTTTTGTTTGCGGTTTGACTTTATACAATTCATGTAGATCCTGAGTGCTCAACGATTCCCAGATCCTGACCTGAGTCTGTGTGTTGTTTTGTATTTGCTAGTGCGTTGTGTGTTTCTTTAAATTTCCTTCAGAGTTCATTTTAACACACAATTTGAAAACTATATAGAGGAATTGCTGTTTGAAAGCTACTTGAAACTAAAAGTTGAGGCAATTGAAATATGCTTTAATTCTATCTATCTATCTATCTATCTATCCATCATCTATCTCAGTCATCTATCTATCTATCTCTCTCTTTTTCTCATCTATCTTTACCTCTGTTTATCTATCTATCTATCTATCTATCTATTTTATCTTCTATCTCCTATCTATCTTCTATCTATTTTATCATCTATCTATTTATCTATCTCTATATCTATCTCAGTCATCTCTTTATCTCTATCTCCCTATCTCTCTCTTTTTATCATCTATCTTTATCTATCTCTAACTGTTTATCTATCTATCTATCTATTATCTATCTATCTATCATCTATCTATCTTCTATCTATCTATTGTCTATCATCTATCTATCTATCTATCATCTATCTATCTTCTATCTATCTATTATCTATCATCTATCTATCTATCTATCTATCTATCTATCTATCTATCTATCTATCTATCTAACTATTTTGAGGAAGGAGACCTATGCTGTGGTACCTTATGAAGAACAATCTGTAGAAGTCTACTTTCTCCTGCTTCCATGTGGTTCTCAGGGATTGAAATCAGGTCCTCTGGTTGGTCAGCAAGCACATTTACCTGCTAAGCCATATCAACAGCTCCCACATAAGATATTTTTAGCTTAATGAATTCTCTAATATTCATCAAAGACATTGCTTTTGGGGGGTTCAGCCTTGACACCCAGATGCTGTGCTGGAAAGTCTGACAGTATGGTTGTTCTCATGTTTACTCATAGCTCCCAGCTTGTTAGGAACCCAGCTCTTCACAAGCTTCCTTGTTTCTGACTTAGCTGGATTTTAGAGTTCAGCCTACTGAATTGGCTTTCACTGCTGGTCCCCATTATTGGTTACTGATGCTCTTAAGAATTTTACTAATGACCCCACTGGAGCTGCAAACATGTCATCAGGAAAGAGCCACAGAGCCCTTGTGTGAACCACAAAACAAATATGCATCCCACCTATTAAAGGAGACAAATGTCAAGGTTTCACCTTATTTACTCAAAAGATTAGAACCCAAGGGAAATGAGGCTAGATCCAGCCAACAGTTTCCCTTAGGCAAAAATAATTAGCCCAAATTCCTCTCTTCAGTGAAGGCAAAACTTGAAGGAAATGCCAGGCTCTGAAATTAGACTCTGGACAGGATCCAGAAGAAAGATGGAACCCTTGCTGTGTGCTGACCCCAGGTGTCCAGCCTATGCCTGTAACAGGAGGTAAATACTTAGAGGCATCACCTCCCAACACAGTCTTGATCAGGAACGAAGTGAAGGAGAAGCCAGGAAAAAAAACCAGCAACAAAAGAATTGCAACTGTGGAAGCTGAGAGCATTGGCATTTGTCGTTGGCGGAGGAGGGCGGGGGCTGTGTGCCTGCTGTGAGTAGGAGGGGGTGCTGCTAACCTTCCTGGCCTCCCTGCAGCCTTCCTTGCTCCTTCCCAGTAGGGGAGATCAGGGAGAAGATAATCAATAGCAGGCAGTGCCTGGCAGGTGGCCTCTAGGCAGGTCTCCCCATGCTGCCCTAATGACAGCAGGCATCAGCTCTGGTCACCCAGGCCTGGTGGTCATGTCCTTCTGCCTGCCACTGGCATGTGCCCTCATGGATAACACTGGAGATTCATGTATTTGTCATTGCTTGGGCTCAGAGAGAAAAGGCATTCCACCAGCCCCCATTCTTCCTTGGATGCCTTTACTAATATAAAGCAGAAAGGGTTGGTAAACTGACAAGATGAATGGCTGTTGGGATGGAAGTTACCCCAACACCTACTCTTCATCCTCCGTCCTAAGATCTGCCAGCTGGCATGTCAGCTGCTGTCACTGCTCTTTTGTAAGATGGGCTGCCTGCACAGAGAGGAGTCAGATGAAGGATGTGGCCAGTGACACACATTCTGGAAACACATGTGGAGGCTTCAGACCCACCCCTGCCAGGACTGACTGGACACAAGGTATTTAGTGTATATCTCTGGACCTCAGTTCTTTCAGCGTTTGTAAACTGGGGCCCAAATCCTGACAGTTCCCTCATTATGTCACTGGTCACTGGTGCGCAGGCCTGTGAACCTCCAGCACTCAGGGGGTCCTTCATGTTATCACCCTGTTCATCACCTACTGATTTGTATTCTATCCCTTTTATGCTGAAAGTGAAATGAGATGAGAAAGTGCCCGAGATCAATTGCTAAACTAGAGTTAGCATCGTTTCTACCTTTTGCATGGGACAATGTCATATGTTCAGCCCCAGCTTTGATGCTCCTGATATCCTGCCCACAAACTCTTCAGAGTAGTAGTGTGGTTGCTTACATAGCAGGGTTGCCCGTGGACCCTTTTATGGACCATTTTGATCACTGGATTTCTACTTATACCATCTAGGTTACATAACATGGCATATACTATGATATACATGTGTGTGTGTGTGTGTGTGTGCATACACATACACCTACACAAGTACATGCACATACATGTATGTATATATGTATATGTATATCTATATCTATGCCTCTGTCTCTCTATATATCTGTATCTATTATGTATTAGAACATTTGTCTGTACTGACCTCATCTCTTTGCCATGGCCTGGGTCCATGCTCACTGGCCCTGGTCACAGTGCGCATTAGCAGGGAAAACTAAGTCTTACCAACACTGGCTTGGTATTACCTTAAAACAATAACAGCAGCTGCCTCACACCTGAGAGGTTGAGAAGCCAATAGCTGCTGGGGCCACAATGGATAGGCCATCAGCCCTGTAGTTGCTCAGTCCACAAGACTGGGTGCCTCAGCAGGCCCAACCTGGGGCTGAAGACTGGGGGAGCTGCTGGTCCTCAATCAGTGTTGAAGCCTGGAAACACTGCACCTGCTGTCAGCAAAGGAATCATCATCATCACTATCATCACCCACCAGCAGCAGCAGCAGCACCACCAACAACAACAGGGTGAATCAGCTCCTGGATCCTGGACCATGGACCCCAGGGCCAGCCCTGCTCTACTCTGCTCTCCTGACTTTCTGCTTCTGTCCTATGGATCAACCAAGACAAGAGCTGGGTTTTCTCACTCACAATCTTCCTGAAGGCCAGAGGAGAGACCTGCTGGTTTACGTATGCATTAAAAGGTTGATTTTTAATAAACTGTATGACAATTTATTAGGAATGAAACCAAGATGGGTTTGGAACCTTAAGACCAGAGCAGTAGGCCCTAGATGAAGCCTCCATAGGAGTGGCTATGCACAAAGTTCATGATACTTGTGTGTTACGTAGCATTATGTATTACATATGCTATGTATCTATACACAATCTAAGATGGGAATGGATATTAAATATACAAATATAAGGAATGATAAAAAGAGTAAAAAAAAAAAAAAAGGTTGACTTTTTTTAAGTTGTAAAACTCTCTCCAGTCCCCACACTACCATCCACCCTTCCCCACCCCAACCCTGTGACCACCAGAGGACACCACAGACAACAGTTCAAGGGAGGGCCTAGGGTCCAACAGGGCTCAGCCCTAATATATACCCCTGTCATTCTGATCGGTAGACCCAAAGCTGTATAAGTTATTATATGAACTGTGGATCATCACCCTTTAAAAAACTGACATTTTCTGATAAATTCTATGAGGTTCCCCATGAGGTACATTAGCCAAACCCCAACCAACAAGTGGGGTTTAACTAATCTTTCTTGGAGCTTCTAAGATAGATCTGAGAGAGAATAGTATCCAGGCTTCTCCATCCCAAGTCAGTCGGGGCTGCCATTCAAAGAAATGTCACCTCAGATCAGGTTTCAATTTTTATGTTTATGTTTAATGAAGTTTTGTATCTTAACCAACTCTGGCTAATTTTGGCATAAAACAGCATTTTCCGGGAAACACTCCAATAGGCCTCAGAAAAGACTTGGGTTTTAATAAACAAGCAGGGTATTTTTATTCGAAAGCGGGCTTTGTTGTATGTAGGCGATGTGAATGGACTCGTGACCCACCTGCTCCAGCCATTATTGATTGCCCTTTTTTTTGGTCTTGTCTGACATTGAATTTCTTTCAGAACCTACACGGCATTCTTTCGACTATCTAAATTGTGCTGAATTTTGGCCTTTTGAAGACGGATTTGATTTTCTTAGAAAATCATTTGCAATCACGTCTACAAGAACAAGATAACTGCATCAAGTTGAGTGATACATTCTTCGGTAACGATTTTTTTGTTAACATTTTCTTTGTGGCAGAGCCAAGACTGTAGGAGTAGGAAGGACTTACTACTATTTGTTAAGAATGCAGAGTCTGGTCGCTGCTGCCCCATGTGCACATGGGTGTGGCCGCCCCCTGGGCCTTCTGTAGCTGTCAGCTGCCAATAATTCTTCAGCAAAAGATTCTTCCCTTACCATTATCTGAGAGGTTCTTCTCGTCTTTGCCTGGTGAATAGCTAAGGGGTAGATGGTAATTAGTTATGGACTAGTGGAAAATCTTTAGCCTGTAATGATTAGACCCCTGGAAGGAAGAATCAATTTTAGTGTCAATTTTTGGGGTCCATAGAAATGGATCCATGGATGCTGGATAAGATTGTATGTAATCAAGTAATTTTTTACTATAGATTTAAATTTTATTTAAAAATTGTTTGGTTAAGGCTCAGGCTGGCTTCAAGCTCTCGTTCTCCCACATCTATCTCCTAAGTTCTGGGACCATAGGTGGGCTCTACAATACTTGACTAAAGGAGACCAACTTAACTATAAACTGAGGAAATTATAAAGAAAACCAGTGCATCCTGGGAGTATGTTGTTTGGGGAATTTGGTGTTGGCAGTCCCAAAGTAGGTTACATGATGTTCTTGGAGCCAGTTAAGTGATCCACAAAGTGGAGCTGATCACATCTCTCTTACAGGTTGTCATGTGAATGACCTATTTTCCTATGGTAGGACTTAGGAAAATGCTTACTGTGTACTAATAGGTAGTAACGCTGTCTTTGGAAATGAGAGCATACAGTAATTGTAGTCCACACTTTAGCAAGACGCAAGAGTTTAGGAAACGCTGTGCTTCACGCACTAGCTACAGTAGATCAACTGCACAGGAAGCCATACACAAACAAGTACAGGAAGTCTAAAACGCTTCGAAGTCTCAGTCAATAAAAACCTGTCTAAAGTGTGATCAGCCTGTAAAGACACGGCTTGCTGTGTGAACGTCCCTGCTGTCTTTCTTCCTGTGGCTTCCATGCTCTCTGGCCTCCCACAGCTTCTGCTGCTGAGTTCCTTGGGCTCTGCCCACCCCTGTTGCCAGACCCTGGTGTTTGTGATTCAGTCTCGCAGGTGGGTAGGTCTGACTCACAGGCCACAGCCAAGCCCCTGGTTCCTACAGGAAGTCCACAGGATGTTAAAAGATTTACGGTGTTAATCCCTTTCTGCTGGGAGCTTCTGGCTCTCAATGAAGACTAAAGCAGATGTGTATCATTCTTAACTTTGCTATGGCAACTCATTTTTAAAAAAGATTTACTTGTGTATTTTACATATGAGTACTTTGTCTGCATGTACGTCTGTACACCAGAAGATAGCATCAGACAGTTGTGAACTGCTATGCATTTAGGTGACGGGAATTGAACTCAGGACCTTTGGAAGATCAGGGAGTGCTCTTAACTACTGAGACATCTCTGTAGCCTTGACAACTCACTTTCAGTGTCAAATCATTCTCTTAATGTTCCAGTTTGTGCACAGTTTGCATTAGTTACTCTCCTTATTGTTGTAGCCCAGTGCTCAACAAGAAACAACTTAAAGGAGGAAGGCTTACAGTCTAAAAGGATACAGTTCATCATGACTAGGAAGACATGGTGATAGCAGCGTGAGGCAGTCGGTCACGCTGCATCTGTGGTCGGGAAGGAGAAAGTAGAGGAGAGATTGGGTCTGACTATAAAGCCCCAAAGTCTGACCCAAGGAACACTCTAGTGGGGTTTTACCCCATAAATTTCCCATAACCTCCCCACAGAGCATCATCATCGGGTTTCAAAATGCTCCAAAACATGCACCTGTGGGAGGGAGTCAAACTACAGGACACACAAATCTTAATTAGCTGATGCCCTTTGACGGGAGCGATCGTGAGATCCACCCATAAACTTTCAGGTAGCATCTTTCTTTCCCATACCTCTAGTCACTGAGCATTACAGCTAGCCCCTTCCGACAGATAGATGTTCCAATAGGTGTATGCAGTATTGATGGGAACTGACCCTGGTTCAATTTCTCAGGTCTGTCAAGAAGTGTTCTGGGTGAAACCTGTTGAATGGCCCTCTGTCTTTGAATCTCACAAGTTTGTGATAGAGACAACACCCCTCCTTTTTTTTTTTTTTTTTTTTTTTTTTCCCCATTTACAGGACATGAGACTTTACAGTTGCCAAGTATACTGGTTAGTTTTAACTGTCAACTTGAGGTAACCTAGAACCATCTGGGAAAAAAGTCTAAATTGAGGACTTTGTCTAGACTATGTTAGCCAATGGGCGTTTATGTGGGGGTATGTCTTGATGATTAACTGAGGTGGGAAGATCCACCATGTAGGTGGGTGGT
>NC_046159.1:63963978-64004892 GCF_011064425.1 Rattus rattus
TCTATTGTCTCCTCTCTGCTGACCTCCTGACCCCTACCTGATAATTTCACAGCCCATTATAAAATCACAAAAAGCTTCTGGCAGACCACGGCCCCTCCCAATACAACCCAGGCTCCAGAGGTTTGGATACCAACTATGAGATTTTTTTGTTTATATAGAAACACATGGTTGAAGATGAAGGCCATTCACCACACAAATATGTTTTTCTCTGGATAATTATAGAGTACAGGGCAGAGTGATGTTTATCGCCCAGGAGCCTTTCACGGTGTTATGTTGATAACAGTGGGTCTGTTATGGATGGGGTGCACTTGGGTAGATGATTTTTAAAAGCCAGTGCCCAAAAATGCATGATAAAACTGTGCACACATTTGCTCCATTCTGCCGTTGAACAAGCTTGTTTGAAAGCCACATAATCTCCAGGTTCTCTTCTTGAAAAGATCTCTTTTGAACCAGTTTATTTATTCTCTAAGTGAAAATGAGCCCAGCTTCCAAGGATCTGTTAGATGCCTTCACGTGGATCCATTCACACACACCCTTGTGCTCTCAGGCACTAACCCCACCCCACCATAATGTTTCAGAAAAGCTTCATCAAAAAGGAGCCATCTAGTGAGTTTGTACTGTGTCTGTATGCCATGAGCATACTGCAATCAGCTGTCTGCAATCAGCAGTCTGAAGGAAAATACAGCAGAAAATTAATAATAAACAGATCTAGCAACTGGGTCTTCTATGTCCTCTTGGTTGCCCCCCTTTCTTTTAAGTTGGGAGCTCCCAGTCCCTCTCTCCTACGGGTCCAGTTCAAACTTACCTTATGGAAATTGGTCATTGGAAGCCAGTCTGTCTCAGCTCATGTTTCTCAGCCACTGGGCATATGGGGGGATTCTGGACCACCATTGCACTGGCCCCTGCCTCTCAGGAAGACACTTCCTGAAGACAAGGCAGTGTGATAGGCCTCCCTTGCAGCAATGCACCTAGGTGTGCTGCCATTCCTGGAAACAATACATAAACGATTAAAACAAACAAACAAACAAACAAACAATCAAGCAAACAGAAAACTGCTGCTCCCATTAAGCTGTCAGTTAGCATGCAGATGCCTAGCATATTCAGTGTGAGCTGTGTGTTCAGTCTTATTTCTGGGGTGTTTTCCTCACACGGTCCTACTGCACTGTAGACGCTGATCACCCCAAGCTCAGCTATTGCAGCGGCACCAGAAGCCCCACGAGGGAGTTCGTCAGAAATGCAGTGTATCAGCCTGCCTCCAATTACTGAATCAGAATCTGATATTGGGATACATGTATAGTACTTGGGAATTATTTATTTATTTATTTATCTATTTATTTATTTAGAGTGTGGGAGGATATATGTATGTGTTCATTTGGGAGTGTGCTAGCAAACATGCACATGTGTGCAGGTGTGTGTGGAGACCAGAGATTGATATAAGTCCTTTCTCAACCCATTTTTCCACCTTAGTTTTGATTTTTCGGTTATATTTATTCATTGACTTATCGTGTGTGTGTGTGTGTGTGTGTGTGTGTGTGTGTGTGTGTGTGTGTGTGTGTGTGTGTGTGTGCTGCAGCACCAGTGTGGTAAGAGGAACTTTACAAGAGATGGTTCTTTCTTTCCCCCATGTGGATCCTGGGGATTTGACTGAGGTTGTCAGGCTTGTTGGCAATGCCGTTACCTGTCCTTAGCCTTAAGTGTTGAGACAGGGCATCTTACTGAAGCTGACGATCACCCGCTAGGCTGGACGGTCACTGAGCTTCAGGATTACTGGGTATTAACCTGAATGGTTCTGCACAGATCCTAGACTGACTAGAAAGAAGGAAAATGGTTGAGCACAAGCATTCATCCCTCTGCCTCTTGACCTGTGATGCAATGTGAGCAGCTCCTATCTCTGAGACTGCACTGCCATGATGACTGTACCCTTGATGACTGTAGCCTTCTCCTTAGTGATGTTTTGTCAAGATATTTAATTACAGCAACAGGAAAAGTAGCTGAAACTCATGCCTTATACACATACATGATTTTATGTATCATACTACTGCTATTTACTGGAAGGACTCTAGTTAACATATTACAGAGGATCTGCCATTTTAAATGGCCTTTAGTGGTTTTGTGTGCACATTGCTATGTGGGAATTACATAAGGCAATTGCTGCTTTCCTATCTCTAATCCCCAGAAGAACCCAAACTAGCAATGCTAGATTAACTAACTCTCCATGGGTGGAGGCTGGAAATCCCTTGGCTTAGTTCCTCCCCCTTTCTGTCAATAAAGTACACTGAAAAAGAAATTCATGGGAGAACAGGTTTACTTGGGTTCACTGTTTGAGGGTATAGTCCATCAGGGCAGGAAAGTTCTGGCAGCAGGAACCTGAGGCAGCTGGACACATTACATTCATAATTGGAATGAGACAGTGATGAATGTGTATTCTCCTGCTCAGTTCATTTTCTCCATCTATGCAATCCAGCATCCCAGCCAGGGAATGACACTACCCACAGTAGGCTTATCTTCCTGAATCAATTAGCGCAGTCAAGATAATCCCCCAAAGACATGTCTGAAGACCCATCCCCAGGTGATTCTAGATTCTGTTAAGTTGACATTCAACGCTAACCATCACATCTCTATTTACAGCAAGCTTCCTGGGTACTTTATGCTCTGCCAGCTGGGCAGCATAGCCAGAGGCTCCCAAATGCTCCCTTGCTAACAAGCAACCCCTAGAAACAGAACAATAAGAACATTCCCAGACCACCTTCTGGAGATTCTGTTTCATTAGACTAGGGTAGGATGTGAG
The DNA here is from genome assembly GCF_011064425.1 of Rattus rattus. NCBI lineage: Eukaryota > Metazoa > Chordata > Mammalia > Rodentia > Muridae > Rattus > Rattus rattus. The sequence continues at coordinate 63,966,767 of NC_046159.1, forward strand.
GGTAAGTACCTTCTCCTTGGGCCTTGCACGTGAATACATGTCCACTGGGGAGTTCAGGGGACGTGGAGAAGAGAGCTATAGCGATGAATCTCAAGTGTAGAGCAACAGAGATATTTGGAAATCTTGCTAGTAGGACTGATCCCTGAATTCTGAGAAGATGAAGGAAACCATTCAAATGGGATCAAATAGAAGCTCTGATCCCCAGCTTCCTGCAGCAAAGAAGCCAGCAACAATTGCTTGTAGTTTGCAGAAACCCAAAGGCAGCCTATAGGATTGAGAAAGCTTTGCAAGGAATAAAGGGAAGGGCTCACAGATGCCTTGATTGGAGACTGTTGTCATGGGGATGCTACAGATAATGTAACTAAGCACAGGGCATCATTTGTCATTGGTTAAGGAGGGTGAGACTGACTCTATCCAGTTGGTCCTAAGTTGAGAGAAGAACATTATTTAATCAAGTTCCGGACATTCTGGGTTGATTGCTACAAAAGTTGTAACTCTGACTAGGCTCTCTCTCTCTCTCTCTCTCTCTCTCTCTCTCTCTCTCTCTGTGTGTGTGTGTGTGTGTGTCTGTCTGTCTGTCTGTCTGTTTGTCTGTCTCTCTCCTGTCTCTCTCTGTCTCTCTGTGTGTCTTTGTCTCTGTCTCTGTCTCTCTGTGTCTCCTGTCTGTTTCTCTGTGTGCCTCTGTCTCTTTGTCTCTCTCTGTCTCTGTCTCTGTCTCTGTCTCTCTGTCTCTCTGTCTCTCTGTCTCTCTCTCTCTGTCTCTCTCTCTCTCTGTGTGTGTGTGTGTGTGTGTGTGTGTGTTGTCCCATATATGTGCGCTGGGTGCATGCATACATGCCACAGCATAGGTGTGAAAAGAGAGAGGACGACTTTCAGGAGTAGGTTCTCTCCTCTCACCTTATTGAGGCAGGGTCTCTCTTGTTTCTGTCCTGTGTACTAAAGGGTACCTGGCCCACAAGCACTAAGGTGATCCTCTTGTCTGATTCTTGTCTCACTGGAGAAGTGTTGGGATCACAGATGTACACTGCAGCATCAGGCTTTACATGTGGGACCAGACTCAATTCCTCTGGCTTGAGTTTGCACTTTTACCTGTTGAGTCATCTTCTCAGCTCACAACTTGTACACGAAGGCCTGGTCATTGTTAGTTTTTATATTTTGGTTGTCAATACCCACTCAAGAATTACCAAATAAAATCATGAAACCTGTATACCAATATTTTAATACAGCCACCATGGTCTCAATTTTGTGAATCATCCCTTCCAAAACATCCTACTTCTCTCTGTCTTAGCACATTTTCGTAGGGGTTCTGAAGCTCAGCCTCAACTCTGACCCTCATGCACTATTTGAAGCAAGAACATTACTGTCATGGGGATTCTTTGCAGTTTCTTATAACATCCACTCTCCTGTAGCTCTATCATTAGCTATACCCAAAGTCCAGGGTGTTAGAAAGTTTACTTCAGGGTGCGACGGGAAATGCATTAAAATATATATATACCATGCCATTCAGTAAAGGCCAGAACAGAGTGCATGCGTTCTTCTTTAAATGGCAGTTTCCTGTATAGCATCAGAGTTGGATAGGCCCTCCTAGGAGGCAGGCATCCCAGAATCAGCCATGTGGAAGAATGTAGTTTTTAAAAAGCCGCCAGAATGAGCTATTTCTCTGTACTCCGTTATTGAGAGTCACTGATGTAGACAATGTTATAATTCAGGGGCTGCGAACTCCCATGCCTAAATAGGTCTATAAAGGTAACATAAATTAGCAGATGGCTGGGTACCTCGAGTTGCCTTCTTTGAACAAAGACCCAAGTTGATTAACACACTAAACAAATGGATGTGGGTTTTTTTCCCCAAAAATAAACATAGCTTCTCATTAATTGTGGAGTGAAATAGAATTATCAATTTGTCCTTCCTTTTCCTTCATTGATACTGAAGCCAGCATCTTATATCACCAAAATAGAAGTGGAATTTGACGTCAAGAGAAGAGTTGTGAAAAATGAGACTACATCAAGGCTACGGGTGGGCAAGTGTCGCTCAGGTCCAGGCCATTGGAAGTTGAAATCCTATCAGATTTTCCTATCCTCATTTTTAAAAAATTAGGAATCACTTGATTCCCAAAATTTATATCTTTATGATTAGGCTTTTTTTTAAACTATGAAGATCCAATAATGTGAGGTCACATGAAATGGAAACTTCAGGTTTCTTCGGAAAGTCAGTTATGTAAATGATGCTTTGCTGGGGCACACAGGCGAAAGGATGTTTTTCGAAAGCAAACACGTTAAAGGATGCATGATGCTAAGAAGGAATATAAATATGACCCAGCAGGTGGCAGACGACACTGGGTGGTATTGGTACACCTTGCCATTCCTTACTGGTCATCATTCATCGTGACTTTATAGAAAGAAATGCACCAACCTTCTGGTGGTGTTCTGGTGGACACTTCCTTGGACTCCTACTGATTGGCAGAGTGAAGTAGAAGTTTCTGGATAAGTCAGTTGATACAGATTTGTGTGGAGTTTTGCTAAGACAGACTCACATGGTATTTCACTGGGGGAGGACCCACGGGAGGACATGTGATGTTTGGAGAGAGGATAAATAGGAGTCAATAGACAGCGATGGCTGGCTTGTGTGAAGCTTGGCAACACTTCATTGGCCTCGAGTCTTTGTCTTCGCTGATCTTCACTTTACTGAGAGAGGTGGGGTAGAGAACTTCTGGCATCCCCGCTGGTCCTGGTCGTTCCTGCTGATTCATACCGATTGGGCAGAGGCCAGGCTGATTCTTCTGGGTAAGGCCACTACTGCTGGTTCTTGTTTGCTCTCCTGACATGACTGAGCTGGACTGCTGATATCCTGACAATTGGAGATTGAAATGGCCCCCAAGGAACTACTTCTAAACAGAGGCTCTACTTCAGCAGAGCCTCGAGGCTTCTTCTGGATCGATCTGCTGCTGCTGATTAGTGAACGTTATTGGAGTAAATTGAGCTGCTGCTACTGATTCCTGTGGACTGAACTGCTGATATCCTGACAATGCAGATTGGATTTGCACCAGAGAACTATTTCTAAACAGGCCCACTCCCCCACACCCTGTGTCCCAATAACCTTTCTTTCCCACTACCTCTAGTGGGCTAGAAGGGAGGTTAAAGCATTTAAGAACCCTTACTGAATTTGACCTCATGTAACATGTCATCTGAAAGTAAAGACGTAGGGGTTTGGGGAAATGACGCATTGGGTAAGGGAACTTACTGCATAAGTCCAAGGGCCCCCATTTGGATCCCAGCAATGATCTGAAGAGCTGGTGTGGCCACATGAGTGCCTATAGTTCCAGTGCTTTGCTGGTCTCACACATAGGATGATCATTAGGTCCTACTGGCTTCCAGCTTAGATCCACATTCAAGGAGAGACACTGTCTCAAGGACAAGATGGAGAATAATAGGTCAGGTCACACAGGTGAATGGGCATACGCACACATACACATTACCATAAAAATACACGTCAGACAGAAGAGAGGAGGGGAGGGAGGGAGGGAAGAACGGAGGGAGGGCAGAAAGACATGGGTCAGTTACACTCATAGCTTTTCAATGATGATAAACTCAGCCTTTCCCTCTTCTTTCTCCTCTCCTTTAATTCATAAAAGCTGTGTTGGGCCAATTAAAGGAGAAGTATAAGAGAGGAGGTGACTGACTTTGTCAGCATGCACTGAATAAGCTGAGCTGTCTCTTTCCTACATTTAGCTTGGAATGGATACAGAGTCAGCATTGCCTAGTTCCTTTCTGGGTTAAAAGGAAAAAACTCACTTGCAATTTTAGTTTTCCAAAATTCCTCAGCTTTATTTAGAATCAATTCATTCACATTTGGGTCAGAATTAGGAGAGAGGGTTGATCTGAGACTCAAAACTCAAACAGCAAAGGTGGAAATATTTCAAATTATTGTCATGAAATCTTTCTGTAAGATATCTTGAAATGGATAGAGATTATTTCTTTCTATTTTGTGTGTGCACCTGTGTTTGTACATTCAAGTGTGTGTCGTTGCACACGTATGCTTGTGAGTTTAGAAGCCAGAATACAACTGTGGTGGTCTGAACAGGTATGACCCCATAGGCTCATGTGTTTCAATGCTTGGCCTATAGGAAGTGTCACTGTTAGGAGGTATGGCCTTGTTGGAGTAGGTGTGACCTTACTGGAGGAAGTGTGTCACTGTAGGGGTGGGTTGTGAGCTATGCTCAAGACACACCCGGTGTGGCACACTTCTGCTACCTTCAGATCAAGATTTAGAACTATTGGCTCCTCTAGCACCATATCTGCCTGGATGCTGCCATGCTTCCTGCCATGATTATAATGGACTGAACCTCTGAACCTGTAAGCCAGCCCAATTAAATGCTGTCCTTTATAAGAGTTGCCTTGGTCACGGTATCTCTTAGTAGTGCTGAAACCCTAAAGATTACAACAACCTTGGGCGTCATCCTCAGGAACCACCCACCTCTTTGAGGGAGGCTCTCTTGTTGGCTTGGAAGTTGGCAATTGAAGTAACTTGCTGGCCAGTAAGTTCAGGAATCACCCTGACTCCACTTACCTGCACTGTGATAAAAAGCTCATGCCACCGTGTTCATGCAGGTGTTTGGGACTGAACTTGAGTCCTCATACTTCTAAGGCAAGCATTTTACCTACTGAATGATCTTAATATTTTAAAATGAATAAGAACCAAGTGAAGCAGGATGAAAAGGGCAGAGGCAGTGGCTTGATAAGCTTAATACATTTAAGCAAAATTGACATTTATATAAAATGGCTGATTTGCTTATGCAAAATATTTGGAAATAAATCTCTTTTAAAAAATAATTGACTCAGATCTGTATAATAGTTTCAATTGAGTCACATCTATTTTCAATTAGTGGAATATAAATAAGAACCTCTAATGACTTCCACAGGAATTTTTTTGTTGATGAATTTATGTCTTTACTTCAACTTTAATTTTTTTAGCATTTTCATCATGTATGCAATATACTGTGGCAATGGTCACCCCATTACTGTCTTGTACACTCTTCTCACCCTTGCTGACCCCATCTCTTTTCGCAACAATTCCTGCTCCTATTTTCGTGTCTCTTTTGGGTGTGCAGGTCTTGGGTAGATAATAATCACAGATGTCGTGTGTTCATGTTTACACAGCCATCTCATTTCCAGAAGACCACACCCCCATCCTTTGGCTCTTGTGATCTCTCTGGTCCCTTTCCTTTGATGTTCTTGGAGCCTTGCAAGTGGGGATGGGGTGTAGGGTGTGTAAGATCCAGATGTCCTGTTTAAGGCTAAGGACTCAACAGCTTATGTTCAGCACTTTGACCAGTTATGAATGTCTGCATTAACTGTCACCCACTGAAAAAAAAGTAAAAATCAATCAATCAATCAATCAATCAATCCCTGACCCAGGCTGAGAGCATCACTAGTCTATGAGTATAAGCATCAATATTTAGAGGACAGTTTGACAGTGTGTCTATTTAGCAAAACATCAGTAGTCAGTTCCCTTAGGGCCTGTGACCTCCCCAGCTATGAGCTTTTAAGTAGGTTAAATATGCCTGTCATCTCCTTCCTCCCATGAAAGCCTCAAATCTAATCAGAAATGGTTGGTTAGCCCAAACAGTCATGCCACTGTCACACTAGTGGGCATAAGTTTCCTGATAGGTTGGTATTGTAGCACACAGGATTCAGGCCTAAATAATAGACAAATAATGTCTTCTCTTCCCCAGCGGCTTGCATACATCTTCTGGCATAGGAAGGCTGGCCATCAGGGGAGCAGGGACAAGGATTTTGTCCTATCAAACTGTGTAGTGATGTTGGCTATAGGATCTTACCATCTTCTTTTGGTGTTTAGTCAAGAGCAATAGCAAAAGCCCGTATTTTCTTAATAGATAAGGTCTCATGTATCACACACTAGCTTCAAACTCACAACATAGATCCTCCTGTCTCTGTCTCCTGATGCTAAGTTACAGGTGTCCAGATTATGTGGTGGTGGGGACTGAACTCTGGGCTTTGTGCTTTCTAGGCAAACCACACTGTCAGCTAAACCATATTCCCAGCCCAAATTCAGAATTTTAACTGTGAAAAACAAAGCTGTTCGCTATACAATAAGGAATGTGTACATTTATATTTATATGTATATAACAATGGAGTATATATGTACGTAATACATAAGAAAGAAAAACAGACACACAGGGAGGAGAGAGATAGAGAGACAGAGACCAAAATGAGAGACAGAGAGAGATAGACAGAGAGATATATCTTAGTATCCACAAAGAATAACTCCCTGCAGATACTCAAATCCATTACATAATGGGGTAACTGCATATATGCATATATATGTGTGTATGTGTGTTTAAATACACACTTTATAAACTTAAATATAAGCTGTAAATGCATTATCAATAGCTGTTCAGTTCAGAAAGAGTGTTATGTCCTGAAGGAGTAATACATGCTTTGAAGGGATCCCCAACTATTCACACCCACCTGGAACAACCCCTAGACTTGACTCCCTGTGACTTAGGTTGGCTTTCCTTTGGCTGTTCTATCATTTCATTTTTTGCCTCCCATCGAAGTCCTGGTGGCTTTGGAGTTTTAGGTTTGATTTTAGGCATCCCTTTCCCATCATTCCCATGTCAATGTTTTCCTGACATCACCTCTTTTTTAACAGGGACATTAGACTCATATGTCAGTTTATAGTATTTCCTGTAGGCAAACTGATTTTCTATATTAAATCCAGTCATGTATTGGTTACTTTTCTCATTGATGTCACTGACATGAAGCAGCTCCAGAGAGGTATAATTTGGCTCACAGTTTAAGGGTACAATCCATCCCGGTGGAGAAGCCATGGCGAGTGGAACCTCAGGCGTTGAATCTGCAGTCAGGAAGTAGAGAGCAACAAACACTGGTTGGCCCTCAACTCTCACCAGGATCTCAAGCCACAGGAAACTTCTACCCACATTCAAGCTGTGCCTTCTCTCTGTCTCCTCTCTGTAAACACCCTCATAGGCCTGCTAAGTTGTATGTCTCCTATGTGATTCTAACTCTCGTAAAGTTGCCAATTAAACTACTCATCATGAACCAGTGATGGTAAGAAAATTCCATCCTTTAATAGACTTAGCCTCAGGAAATTGACAATGGACTTGAAATGAATACTTTAGTTCTTTGCTCTTGGTTGAAAACACAGGGAAAAGAAAGCAAGCGTTACTCCCCAGACCTCACTTTGCTCCATGTGAAACCCAAATTCTGTAAGCTGTAACTCCGGGATGCCTTTCTGATGACAAAGGGAAACAGGATACAGGAATAATGCAGAAAAAGTAATGTGTTGTTTTATGCTGTTTTGTCCAGTAGAAAACATGTATCAAAACAAAGCCAAAACCAACCAACCATCAAACAAAAGACCTTCTTAAATTACTGTTGTTTGTTTTGTAGGTTCTATCTGATCTCTGCCCTCTCTGTTTGTCTGTCCCTGGGAAAGGTCCTAATGGGTGGCATTCTTACCCTGTGGTTGCTTGTGGCAAGAATTCTGCCCAGCCCTGCTTCCTCAGAATCCCATTTGTCAACCCTTGTCCTTCGCTGTGATTGTTCATTTTGTTGTGTTGAACAAACAATCCCTAGCTCATTTACGTTCAGTGGAGTTAGGTTCACGGACATAGGTGACTGACAAACTTCTGTGGGGCTCAAGTCAAAGAAATTCTCTGCATGCCAGCGTCACTATAAAGGGCACCTGCCTCCTTCGCCTCCTCAAAAGCGTTCCTGGAACCATAATTCTGTAACAATCACACACTCTGCCTTTCCTGATGCAGCCACAGAAAAACTACAGACCGCTGCAACCTACAAAGAGAAGATAAATTATCCAACAGTAGAAATACGAAGATTCTCCACCCGACCCACAGGGAAGGCTGATCCAAAGTACTGAACGCCATGCTAGCGGATCTCCTCCACCCACGCTTCCTACACAGCTGATGGAGAAATGAATGGCTTTTCAGTCTCCCCATGGTATCCTAATTCTGATCAAGTTGACCTTACTTTAAAAATGTTCAAGACCAGGAGAAGAAATATTCTCCTCAGCAAGGTAAGGTCCCTGCAGTTAAGTGTGGTCTGATCGAGCTGCCCCTTTAGCACGGACTCTCATACCACAGAAGGTCCAGAGCCTTTGTTATGCATCTTAGGCTAGTCTAAAACGTGCTAATGCTCCTGCCTCCACCTCTGTGATGCTAGAATTCCAGGTATGGGACACCAAACCCAGCTCTAAGGAGCTTTCTCTTGTATCATCCTTCTCCGTTTTGTTCACATCAACACTGTCCTCTGTCTCTTGTCTTCCCTAGAGCATAAGACACTAGGTGTCAGTGCATTAAATTACCACAACTAAAGAAAACTATGTCCAATTTCTCACTGGCCAATTCTGGAGAAATATCAAAGCCCAGCATGGCAGAGCATTTCCCAAAGGGCAAAGTCTAGTTATGACTTCCAGTCAAGTCTTTGCTCATTTCAGCCATTCCATTTTCACAGCTCCCCAAGCTGCCATCCATATTCAACCCACGGTACCCACCACACTTACCCACATAGGGTGTAGGGACATTGGTGGAACATGCTGGACTGTTTAACAGTCTGAAAATGAGGAAATTGCATCCCAGAATCAGATATATAAATTGAGCTCTCAGCACATCTTCCCTCAGACAGCCCCCCAGGAGGTAGCTCGTTGGTATTTGTCATAAACAGAATAGAGGTCATTAAGTCTTGGCAAAACCTAACAACACATCTAATTATAGGTTTGGAATCACAGAGCCAAGCAGCGACTATGGGGCATGCTGGGTTTAGTTACTTCTGAACGCACTTTATTGCCTTGCTTGGATAAATCCTTCCTAGTACTTAAAAAGAAGTGGTAATTTTTTTTTCCTCATCCACTCAAAAGGGGAAGCTATTAGGATAGCATCTTTGGGCATAAATAAGAGGATTATTATTATTATTATCGTCATCATCATCATCATCATCATCATCATCATCATCATCATCATTAAAGTTTTCTGAGTGTACTCTAACACAGTCAAATGAAAGTACAACCTTTACCAGCAGGCAAAACTAACCTTAGGATCATCCAAAAAAATAAATAAATAAAAGAAACTGACAATCTAGATTTATCTGAAAATCTTGTCCCCCTCTTTTAAGTTCCTGTCACAGGGGATTTGACAGCCTTACTTTAAACCACTGAGGGAAATGGGTAGGTTGGTCAGCAGAAAAAGAGCAAAATTGTGACTATGGCTTTCTTTGGCACTTTATTTGAGGAGGAAACTGATTCTGCAAATAAATGTTTTGTCTTATTTTTAAAAATAGTCTTGAGTGTGAAAGTCCTAAACTATTTATCTTGCAATATAAGATGGTGTCCTCGTTAGCTCAGTCAACTTGACACAGCCTAGAGTTACCTAAGGAGGGAGCCCCAGTTAAGAGACTGTGCAGATAAGATTGGCCTGTGGGCATGTCTATAGAGGGTTGTCTTGATTATGAGTTGATGTGGGAGGGCTCAGCCCACCGTGGGTGGCACCATCCCCTGGTCAGGTGGTGCTGGGATATATAAAAAAAGCCAGGTGAACATGAGCTGGAACAAGTCAGCAGGCACCGTTGCTCCAGGTTTTTGCTTCAAGTTTTTGCTTGAATCCTGTCCTGACTTCCCTCAATGATGGGCTGACCTGGAAGTGCTTTATCTCAGCAACAGAAAGGAAACTAGAACAAATGTGGCATCTTAAATACATTATCAAAACTTATCAAATAACCTTGTCTCTCTTCTGTAGTGAAACAAGGTTTTGTCAGTTAGAAAGGCTATTTTGATATAAAAATAAAATTCACAATTTGGGGAGAATGAATGAAAACAAGCTATAATGACACAGATATATGATGATGCCATGATAAAACTTTTTATTTGTATGTTGATTGAAAATGTTAATTTTTAAAAAGAAAATGAAAGAAAGTACACTATTTGGTTTTTAAATATGAGACTGGAATGCAGACTACTGATAAGACAAACAATTTAAAATGCATTTTCAAGATAAAAATTACCATCAGAAGGATTTTTTATTACCTGGTAAGAGAAATCATTTCATAGCCTTCTCTCCCTTGGGCTCTGTTTTAGATCAGCGACTTGAGTGCTTGCCTAGATCTCCCTCAGCTCAGGGACGGTCTTCCCTTTGGAATTCTGCAGAGCTGGGTTTAGAAGTGTACATCTCTAATCCCAGCCCTGGAGATGCAGACCTTGTAGATTGGAGGCCAGCCTGGTCTAGACAGCTAGTTCTAGGCCAACCATAGCTATGTAGTAAGAACTTGTCTCAACAAAGAAAAACAAAACAAAAAAGCCCTTAGAAGTATAAATTAATTGGAAAAACTTGTCAACTTTATAAAAACAAATCTTGGGCCAGTGAGACAGCTCTGTGGGTAAAAATACTTGTCACAGAAGCCTGACAAGTGTGCTCAACCTCCAGGACTCAGAAGGAAAAAGGAGCAAATTGACCCCTGAAAATTGTCCTCTGTCTCCCAAATGCACATCACATCACACACACACACACACACACACACACACCCCAAATTTAAATTTAAAAATATTTTAACTTCATCTGGTAAAAGTCAAAGCACAGACATGTATATTAAAGAGTATATCCAACCTAACTTGTTCTTTAATAATCTTTATTCTCTAAGATTGATGTCTGCCACTGGTGAAGCCTCCCTCCTCTCCAAGGTTCAAGTTCAGCCCCAGATTCTGCAGGCTGGAGGGGGAGTAGCACTGAGATTTCAGTCCTGGACTGTGTTCACACCGCTGCAAAAGGATGAAGCTGGGTCAGCCATCCACGACTACCGCTGTCAATGCCCACCAGCCATCAGGAGACAGTGGAAGGCAATAAGTAATGTATTTGTGAAACGATTTCCTTCACGTTTTTCGAAAGAGTTTTATTCTTTTTCTTTCTTTTTTTTAAAAGGCATGATTGTTGATGTGTGTGCACCATGGTGTATTTTCGAGAGGTCATCGGACAACTCCAAGGAGTTGGTTCTCTCACCTTCCACCATGTTGAGGGAGTCTTGCCTCTGCTGTGCAGTGTACCTCAGACTACCTCACCTTCCAGGGAAACCTCCTGCCTCCAGTTCCCATCTTGCTGCTGCAGCTCTGGGATTACAGGTGCCTGTCACAGGATTGAGCTTTTTAGGTCGATTCTGGGATTTTAGCCGCTGAGCCACGTCTGGCCATCTTTGTTGATGTTCAATGTCATCTAATTTCAGTTAGGTGATAGTTGCCTGGCATCAGCCTCCACCACTGAGCCCCGGGACAGCTCCCTGAGACCTCTACTCTATATATTCTTTAGCCATGAATTTCTGCTCCTTTTTAGCTTAACTCTCGGAGCTTCTCTGTGTCTCTGATCAAGCAGAGACTCCCCTGGACACCATCCAGACAGCTTGGGGAAAGCCAGAGGACTAGGTGGCTCTAAAGAATGCTGTCTGATAGTCCATTTTTTTAATCAAAAGAGAGCAATTTTCTCCTCTCAAAGGAGGGCTCTTCTCATCAGTTACTTGGCTGCAAGGTGCTTGCTGATTAATTACTTACATTTACATAACATTAATTCCCCTTTCTAGCCATTTAGCGGGCTTCCAGCGGGTTTAATGTTTTCTCTTCTCTTGGCAAAACCCCCGTGCTCTTAAATGAACCGGCACGGCTTTTGCAGCAGAGGTTCTGAACTCAGATCTGAGCAGAACAGCATTGAGAGAGGAAGCAAAGCTGCAGATCAAAGTGCACTTCTCACGTGTACTAGCAAGGTGGCGGAATGCCGGGCTGGGTGGACACGCCACTTTGAGTTGTACAAATAGAAAAATGTGTCTCCTGCCTTAAACTCACTTCTCCTAATTCGTTCCCAGAATCCCATCCATTCATCCAAGTTCAGCTGCTACAAAGCCTCTTTATGAAGCTCTCCCAGAGCCTTCTCCCTGGCAAACTTCTTGCAGTCTAAGGTCACATCTCCAGGTAGAAATGTGCTTGGGATTTCACTCACTTACTCATTCATTCATTCATTCATTCATTCATTCATTCATTCATTCATTCATCTGTTTATCCACTCACTCATTCATTCATCTATTTATTCATTCATTCATTCATCAGAGCTTCGTTGCTTTCTTTCTGTTGCTAATACCTGTATATTAATTACTATTCTCATCACTGTGACCTAATAGATGTCAAGAAGCAGCAGGGGGAAAGGGTTGATTTTGGCTTGCCTTAAAGAGGTTTCTAGCTTTCTTCTGCTACAGTGATAAAATGCTCTGATCAAAAGCAGTCTGGTGGAGGGAAGGGCTGATTTCCCATTTTACTCCTCTAGGTCACAGTATCCCTTGCTAGAGTTCCAGGCCTGCACCCAGTGACACTCAGACTACGTTGTGTCTTTTCACACTTCTCTCAGCCGTTTGTCTTTCCCCTTCTCTCCACTGAAAAACCCACCCAGGCTGCATGCCCTTGACCTGGATCTTAGATTGATACATAAAACGGTTATCTCCAGAGACGATGGGTACATTTCTGGCCCTGACTCCTGGTTTCAGAAGAGGACATTGTATTTGCTGATGGAAATCCGTGAGCATCTGGATCACTTTGAAGCAAGATTCCCAAGCCAGGAGCCAAACCATGGCTTATATTTGTTGGTAGCAGGCACTGGCTTGAGTCAAATCACCCAGCACCTTATAACCCAAAGCAACCAAGAACTAAAGCAGTGCCTTAATGAAAGTGTCTCCTCTGGAGGGATCGAGATCTTTCTGTGCTGCTCTGTGGTTCCTTTCCCAGTCTGAACTATGAGTACAAGTTTTCGGTTCCCTCACAAGCCGGTACCAAGGGCTTGGTGTCACTGAGTCCAGGCATCATGTTGGACCTCCCTCCCCAGTAGACAGCTAGGTGGGATGATTAGAATCCTTTACTGCCCGGAGCTTGTATCCATAAATTAGCATTTTCTAATAAGCACTTTGGAGAGAAGCTAGCTAAACAAAAGGAAGCATGGGAGCGCATGCTCAATGGCTGCTCATGAGTTGCTATCAGTGCTCTCCCTGGGCTGGGTGAAGCTGTGCTGTGTTGACAAACAGTCCATGTTGACCTTGCTCAGCCCACAAGGTCACCCTGTGCCTCACATCCTATAGCACGGTGTACTCTATTGAGTAGTTGGGCTTCCTAGATTGGAGCTGTCAAGCCCTAATAAACACATCGTAGTAAAGAAGAGTATACAGTACAGAAATGAACAATGAATGCTGGATGCAGAGACAGTTAAGTCTCCTGGTGACTTAGAAATAACATAAGACACCAACCTCATAGAGCCCCATAAACATTCTCACAGGTAATGGACACAGGCACTCTATTAAGTAGTATCCTTGAACCATGGATGACTGACTCTGTCTCAATGTACTGGTCATGTGCAAGACTATAGAATCATTAAATAAGGTTTCCACACTTTAACTCTGTATAATTGGGCCAAAGAGTTGACAGGCAGATGATGGGGAGTATCCTACTGTGAGCTGCAGTAGACCTGGGTCCCCCTACCGCATTGAGGACAGTTTTTAGAGTGTTATGACACCCTTGGGCAATGTTTGGAACCATGAACTTCAACAGACAAGTTTCTGTTGTATTTGCTGTCCACTGGTCCATCTCGGCCCCAATACACGTTGATGAAAAGATGCGAAGTTTCTTCATCTCAGGGGAAAATGTTCCCCAGAGTTCCTAGTAGGGAAAATATTTATGATGCAAATTCATAATGTAAGATCTTTCATATGATACAAAAAGAATGGCCAAGTTGTCAGGATACTGTGATACTGGTGAACTCGAAACTTCAAACGACACAGCCTTCTTTTTAAGCTCACGGTTATAAAATTGTTCTAGAGAATGACAATGTTTTCACCACATCACAGCGAGGGGAGCAAGCAGAGGAAAGTGTTTTATCTTCTAGATCTTCTCAGGATAGGTCTGTAATAGAATGTCAGTCATGACTGGACAAATACCGTTAAAACAAACTCATAGGACGTATATGCACACACTGCACTGTGGTTTGGATGTGTAGCGTCTCCCACATGCTCGTGTGTTTGGATGCTTGTTCCTTAGCTGCCAATGCTGTTTGGGAAATGTGTGGAGACTTTAGGAGGTGGGGCCTCACTGTAGGCAGTGGGATACCGAGGAGGGAGTTGAGGCTTTGTAGCCTGGCCCTGTTCACTTTCTGCTTCATGACTTACAGTGGATGGAGCAGCTGGCCTCCTGCAGCTGCCCTCACACACCATCCCTTCCTGCTGCCATTCTCCTGGCCCAGATGGGACGATCCCCCCTGCCCCAAGCCCACAAAAGTTCTTCCTCTTCAAATTGATTCTTGTCAAGATTTCATTCTAAGAAAGCTCTTGTAAATTAGCAGGTCCCCCCCCCCCTGCTACTTAATGAGGGAAGTTTTAAAGTATCTTATCCCAGGTGGCTGAGGTTTGGGAAAAACTGGAGTGGAATAGGATGGAGTTGCATGGAGGCTGAAGGGTGAGGTGCTTGGAGCAAACAGAATGAACCAGTGAAGGAAGGCCCTGGGAGGCACTTCTGCAGAACAAGAGTGCTCCCAGGGCTGACTAAAGGATCAGGGAGATGCTAATGAGGCAGAAATTTACATATTAGAATTTCCACCAGCGGGAAAAGGGAAGGTAAAGTTTATTCCTGTGGCACTTTTTGCCTGGGGCTGGGGCAGGGGCAGGGATGGAGATGGGGATTTGACTTTCTTGAGAGGTGCTGCCCCTCAAACTCCTCATATGCACAGAGCAGCCAGCATTTAAATGTTCATTCTTACCGTATCTATATCAGCATCCTGTTCCCTTTAGCTCTTTCCCATATCAACTCCTTTTTTTCCCTGAGCTGCACTGTTCTCCATTCAGGAAAGCAGCTCCTCATGAGAGCTGGGACAATGGCATCCCATAAAAAGCCAGTGTGTTGGCTCCTACCCTGTGCCTTATGACTGGTAAATTCTCTGTGTCCCTGGGAATCCTCGGAAATCCCTGTACTCATCTAGATATTTTCTTTCTTTTTTATCTGTGTTTCCTTCTTCTTTTAATCACTCTGGGAAATAGGTCTCTTGACTATAACGGATCTAGTCATGGTTTATTCTAGAATAAATAAATATGGTCAGGCTACCTCATGGTATGCCCAGAATTTGTGATTTTGTATTTTAAACTTTTTTATTGGATATTTTTTATTTACATTTCAAATGTTATCCCTTTTCCTGGTTTTCTGTCCATAACTCCCCTATCCCATTCCCCCTCCCCCTGCTTCTATGAAGGTGTTCCCCCACCCAACCACCACCCCTTCCTGCCTCCCCTCCCTGACGTTCCCCTGCACTGGGGGGTGGGGAGCTTTGGCAGGACCAAAGGCCTCTCCTCCCATTGATGCCCAACAAGGCCATCCTCTGCTACATATGCAGCTGGAGCAATGGGTCTGTCCATGTGTACTCTTTGGATGGTGGTTTAATCTCTGGGAGCTCTGGTTGGTTGGTATTGTTATTCTTATAGGGTTGCAAACCCCTTCAGCTTTTCAATCCTTTTTCTAACTTCTGCATTGGGGACCCCATTCTCAGTTCAATGGTTGGCTGTGAGCATTCGCCTCTGTATTTGTCATGCTCTGGCAGAGCCTCTCAGGAGACAGCTATGTAAGGCTCCGGTCAGCATGCATTTCTTGGCATCCGCAATATTGTCTGGGTTTGGTGGCTGTATGTGGGTTGAATCTCTGGGTGGGGCAGTCTCTGGATGGCCTTTCCTTCAGTCTCTGCTCCAAACTTTGTCTCTGTGGATTTCCTCCTGTGAATATTTTTGTTCCCTCTTCTAAGAAGGACTGAAACATCTGCACTTTAGTCATCCTTCTTCTTGAGCTTCATGTGGTCTGTGAAATTTATCTTGAGTAATCTGAGCTTTTGGAGTAATATCCACTTATCAGTGAGTACATATCGTGTGTGTTCTTTTGTGATTGGGTTACCTCATCAGGATGATATTTTCTAGTTCCATCCATTTGCCTATGAATTTCATGAAGCTATTGTTTTTAATAGCTGAGTAGTACTCCACTGTGTAACTGTACCACATTTTCTATATCCATTCCCCTGTTGAGAGACATCTAGGTTTTTTTCCAACTTCTGGCTATTATAAATCAGGCTGCTATGAACATAATGGAGCATGTGTCTTTGTTATATGTTGGGGCATCATTTGGCTATACCCAGGAGTGGCAAAGCTGGGTCTTCAGGTAGCACTATGGTGTCATGGAATTCAAAGGAAGATGGAAAGAACAAGCTGGGCTTAATGGTACAAACCAGTTAATTCCAGCTGTCCTGAGGTAGAGGCAAGAGAATCCCAAGTGCAAGTTCAGCTTTAGCCAAATAATAACTTTAAGCCCAGTTTAGGTTAATTGAGACCCCAGGTTAGAAAAAAATTCAACCTCCCCCCCCCAAAAAAAACCCAAAAACCCCCAAACGAAAACAGAAATAAACATCAGACACAAAAGGTGGGGCAGGCAGACCCAGAGGCAGGCTGGCTGCACAGAGAACATGGCTTAGCTGCCACCAACACGGAAAGTTTCACTTCATACTCTGAAGGTCTCAGTTCAGTGGGGACAACCCTGGGGGCATCTGTAAACACTCTTACAGCTGGAGAGCAGGAACAGGATGATTGCCTCCTGGAGGACCATGATGTTCACAGGCTCAAAATAAGAAGGAAAGCATCCACTCCATCACAGAGCTCAACATCTGAGCTTACCCATGCTCTCTCCTCAACAGCTTATATGGAACCTTAACCCCCATTGTATTGGCAGAGGGAAGCCTTAGTCTCCCTATTTCTATGAATATTGAGGATTCTTGCTAATGTTATTAGGTTTTTGAAATTAGAATACTCTGCAACGGGTTTCGTTATGGTTTTATACTAATTTTTCACTGTTGATTTTGTTCTCTTCTCCTACTGTCCTCTTCTGTGCACCTGCTAAGCCCTCCCCACTGCCCAGTCCTTCTCCTTTCACACCACATGTATGCCAGGACCCTCATTCCTGGTCTTCTCAACTCTTCCTTCAGATTTCCTTTCCCCTCTCATGGTCCTGTTGTGTAGCCGTTTCCTTTAGGACTAAAACTTTCATCTTGAAGAAAGGCTTGTTAAAACATAAGGTGAAAGAGGAGAAACAACATAATATTCTGAGATGGTCTGAGTAAGAATGGCCCTCATAGGCTCATATATTTGAATGCTCAGTCATCCGGGAGTGGCACTATTTGAGGAGGATTGTGGCTTTGTTGGAAGAAGTATGGCTTGTGGGAGGAAGTGTCTCACACTTGAAGTAGGCTTTGAGGTTTCATAGCCCTCACCAGGCCCAGAATCTCACTCTTCCTGCTGCCTGTGGATCTGGAGGTAAAAGTCCCAGCTCCTTCTGCCTGTGTGCTGCCATGCTCCCCACCATGATGATAATAGACTAAACCTCTGAATTGTAGGCCAGCCCCAATTAGATGTTTTTCCTTTATAAGAGTTGCCTTGGACATGGTGTGTCTTCCCAGCAAGAGAATAGACTAGGAGGTTTTCTAAGGCAGGTGAAGCATTCCACCCTGCAGGGAAGCTTATTAAGCTAATGAAGTCAATGGAACTGACCACATTCACTAGATCTCTTCCTCCCCAGCATATATAAATGTAAGACCTGGGAGAGACACTCTCAGGAAAACCTGGAAGAAGTTTAGGGCAACCGAGCCATCTGCAAGGGGCTCTTCAGCTCCTCAGGTTGAACTGGGCTTTGGAAGGGTCTGTACTTGGATCTGACATTCCCTGTCTGGAGTGAGTGAGTGCTTGTTCACAACTCCCCAGAAAATATATCACATAACAGGTTCTCTTTCTAGTCTTATTACTTAGTTTCCAATCCAAAAATATAAACAGGTTAAAAAAAAGTAAAGCCTAGAATTTTGTAAACTGGTGATGGCTACACAACATGGAGATTACAATGGTTCCTCAAAAATTAAAAAAAATATAAATGTCATGTGTCCCAATTCTACTATTCCTGCAGAAAAACAGGTCACCATACCAATGACATGTTCACACAGCATAGATAATTGTTGCACCAGTCACAATAGCTAAGAGTTAGAGCTGGCCTAAATATCTATGTGAGAGAAAATTGGACAAGGTACATATACACAATGAAAATTTCTTTAAAAAAATTAATACAAAAACATTGACTAGCAGATTTCTTCATTATTGTGCATTTTAGTCCACTTGATTTCTCATTTTACATGAATAATCTTCAAATATATATCTGTCCTTAGAAAGTACTATGGAGATCTGTGCCATAGAGCAGACCCTGTGACACAGCTCTCCATACCAAATCCCACTAGGAGAGAGCTTGTCTCTCAGTGTGCTGACACACCCTAGAGCACAGGTGAGATCACAACTTCTGCTCCAAGGGACCAGCCCAGAGCCCTCAGGACACAGGAACCAAGGGACAAGATCCTTCCTGTTTCTGTCTGTGCCCTGGGACTGACTCTATGCCACAGCTTCTTCATGATAAAAGTCTTGGAAAGATCAGGAATTCAAGCCCATTCCTAAATATAGTAAAAGCAATATACAACAAACCAGTAGCAATCATCAAAATAAATGGAGAGAAACTTGAAGCGACCCATTAAAATCAGGGACTAGACAGGGCTGCCCACTCTCTCCCTATTTAGTCAATATAGTACTTGAAGTTCTAGCTGGAGTTAGACAACAAAAGGAGATCAAAGGGATATAAATGGGAAAGGAAGACGTTAAAATATTGCTATTTTCGGATGATATGATAGTATACTTAAGCCACCTGAAAAATTCCACCAGAATACTCCTACAGCTGATAAACAACTTCAGCAAAGTGGCTGGATATAAAATTAATTCAAACAAATCAGTAGCCTTCCTTTACTCAAAGTATAAATGGGCTGAGAAAGAAATTAGGGAAATGACCCCCTACACAATAGTCACAGATAATATAAAATAACTTGGTGTGACACTAACCAAGCAAGTGAAAGATCTGAATGACAAGGATTTCAAATCTCTGAAGGAAAAAATTGAAGACCTCAGAAGACGGAAAAATCTCCCATGCTCATGGATTGGCAGGTTAATACAGCAAAAATAGCTATCTTTCAGAAAGCAATCTATATATATTCAATGCAATCCCCATTAAAATTCCAACACAATTTTTTAATAGAATTGGAAAGAGCCATTCTCTAATTTATTTGGAATAACCAAAAATGCAGATAACAAGAACTATTCTCAACAATAGAAGAACTTCTGGGGAATCACCATCACTGACCTCAGGCTGTACTACAGAGCAATAGTGATAAAAACTGCATGGTATTGATACATAGATAGACAGGTAGATCAATGAAATAGAATTGAAGAGCCAGAAATGAACCCACACATTTATGGTCACTTGATCTTTGACAAAGGATCTAAAACCATCCAGTGGTAAAAAAAAGACAGAATTTTCAACAAATGGTGCTGGTTTAACTGGCAGGCAGCATGTAGAAGAATGCAAATTGATCCATTCTTATCTCCCTGTACAAAGCTCAAGTCCAAGTGGATCAAGGACCTCCACATAAAACCAGATACACTGACTCTAATAGAAAAGAAAGTGGGGAAATACCTTGAACACAGCGGCACAGGAAATAATACTGAACAGAACATCAATGGCTTATGCTCTAAGATCATGAATCAACAAATGGGACCTCATAAAATTGCAAAGCCTCTGTAAATCAAAGGATACTGTCAATAGGACAAAATAGTCACCCACAGATTGGGAAAAATCTTTACCAATCCTACATCCGATAGAGGGCTATATCCAATATATGCAAAGAACTCAAGAAGTTAGACTCCAGAGAATCAAGTAACCCTATTTCAAGAAATGGGAAACAAAGCTAAACAGAGAATTCTCAATTGAGGAGACTCAAATGGCTGAGAAGCACCTACAAATGTTCGACATCGTTAGTCATTGGGGAGATGGAAATCAAAACTACCCTGAGATTCCACCTCACACCAGGGAGAATGACTTAGATCATAAACTCAGGTGACAGCACATGCTGGTGAGGATGTAGAGAAAGAGGAATATTCCTCCACTGTTGGTGAGATTGCAAACTGGTACTGAAGGACCAGGAAAAATTCAGACCCCCTAGCAAACAGAGTAGAGCCAAAAATGTAGGTTAGCCAGTTCAGTGACTCTTCCAGGAGCTTGACTGACCATAGAACTGATGACTACACCAGCTGGTTCAACAACTCTCTCCCAGGAACTAGCTGACCATAAAGTTAGATTAAAATCTTAAAGAACAATCTTGAGAAACAGGAAGCTTCTCCTTGCAATTTTTCACTGGTATTCTCAACATTCTCCAATGACGCCATCCCCTTGGGTTGTGGCTTCTTCCTTTAAATACCTCTTCTCCCAGCTACTTTGGGTCGAACTCCTCTACCCCTGCTTGGGATATGAGTCTCAACCCCAGTGCACTGGTTCCTATCAATAAACCTCATGTGATTACAGCAAGGATGGTCTCGTGTGAGTTCTGGGGGGGTCGCGTCATCCCAAGATTTGAGTGAGGGTCTCCCCACTCCGGGGGTCTTTCAGTACAACCACTCTGAAGATCAGTCTGGAGGTTTATAATAGCCAGAAGCTGGAAAGAAACCAGATATTCTTCAACTGAGGAGTGGATACAGAAAATGTGGTATATCTACATAATGGAATACTACTCAGCTATTAAAAACAATAACTTCAAGAAATTCTGAGGCAAATAGATAGATCTAGAAAATATCTCAAGTAATGTAACTCAGCCACAAAAGTACACACATGGTATGTACTCATTGATAAGTGGATATTAGGCAAAGAGCTTGGAATACCCATGATATAACTTATGGACGACGTGAAGCTCAAGAAGAAGGAAGATAAAAAAAATGGATGCTTCAGTCCTACTTAAAAGGGAGAATAAAATAATCAAGGGAAGTAGAGCATAGGAGGGACTTGGGAGGAAGTGAGGAGGGAGGTGAAAAAGAGGGGCAGAATCTGATATAGGAGGAGATGTACAGAGGCTCAGGAAATTGAAAGATGTGTAGCAGCAGGGGATAGGGAACTGGGAGTAGCCCCTATAAAGTCCCAGATGCCAGGAAAGCAAGAGGCTCCCAGGACCCCATGCAGAAGACATCATCTGAATTCCCCACAAAGGGAAAAGAGAACACATTCAGGTCATATCCAGAGGTAAGGCATAGCCCCCAAGTTCAGGGATGGGGCCACCCAAAATTTTAACCCAGAATTGTTCTGTCTAAAGGAAATACAGGAACAAATAGTAGTGCAGAAACTGAAGGAAAGGCCATCCAGAGACTGCCTCACCTTGGGATTTATCTCACATGCAGCCACCAAACTGAGACACCATTGCTGATGCCAAGACGTGCTTGCTGACAGGAGCCTGATACAGCTGTCTCCTGAGAGACTCTGCCAGATCCTGACCAATATAGATGTGGATGCTCAAAGCCAACCTTCAGACTGATCACAGGGACCTTAATAGAAAAGTTAGGGTAAGGACTGAAGGAGCTGAAGGGGCCTTATCTGACATCAATGGGGCGGGGGGCTTGGTCCTGTGAAGGCTTGATGCCCCAGTGTAGAGGAATGCCAGGCTGATGAGGTGGAAGTGGGTGAGTAGGTGGGGAAATCACCCTCATAGAAGCAGGGGAAGGGGAATAGGATAGGGGGTTTGCAGAGGGGAAACCAGGAAAGGGGATAACTTTGAAATGTAAACGAATAAAATATACAATTAAAAAATTCTTATTTGGATATTACATTTATTTACTAGGTGAGTAAAATCTAAAAATAAAAAACATTGTTGGTTAAAAAAAAGGAACATCCTTTAAATTGTTCATGGTATAATT
This sequence comes from Rattus rattus, assembly GCF_011064425.1. Classification (NCBI taxonomy): domain Eukaryota; kingdom Metazoa; phylum Chordata; class Mammalia; order Rodentia; family Muridae; genus Rattus; species Rattus rattus. The sequence continues at coordinate 63,988,669 of NC_046159.1, forward strand.
CTGGTCATTTTAGATAAATAATTAAAAAATTAAAAAAAGAAAGTAATGCAGATAAGTAAATTACTTTTATGCCTTATTCATTTCTGTTTTTATAGGTGGGGGTTTTACTTCTATTTCCTTAGCCTATTTGTCTAGTCACTGTAGTTATTATGAAAGGAGATTACTTAGAAATTAGCAGCAGTATATATTGGTTGTATGATCCACATCAAAATTGTAACAAAAGTTGTGCTACATCCTTGGAGAACATAGAAATAAGTGATGTTAGCAGTGAGTAGCCTGGAAGGGCAATGACTCTTGCTATTTTCCTGGATGTTCTAGTTTGCTTTATGTTGTTATAATAAAACACTGGTCAAAGCAACTGGAGAAGAAAGGGTTCATTTGTCTTATTACAGGTCATAACTGAGGGAAGCCAAGGCAAGAACCTAGAGCAATAACTGAAGCAGAGATCACAGAGAAATGCTGATTATTTCCTTCCCTTTCTTGCTCAGGCCAGGCCCATCTTTCTAGGGTTGGTGCCACCCACAGTGGGCTGAGCTCTCCTACATCAATCAACAATCAAGAATGTGTCCCATAGACATCATCCCCAAAGGCCGATCTGTTGGAGGCAATTCTTCAGTCAGTATCCCCTCTTCCCAAATTTATCAAGTTGATGACTAAGATTAGTTATCACACCAAAATAACACTGACCTACTGAATTAGAAATTAGGGAGGTGCTGTCTAGCATGCATGATGTAATGAGCCCCTGCCCCACACCATGCATGTTTGAAATTGAAGAAAACAGAAGTGGTGGTTAATCTCCATTGCCTACTCCACTGGCTTGAGAGCTGCCTGAGACATTAGTATAGAACAGCCCTGAGTCCATGAGGGTGTTTCCGCAGTGATCAGATGAGAGGGTTTCTGATTTAAGAAGTAGTTTAATCCATCAATAGATTCAAAATTGGAACAGATTTGAGAGATGGTGGGTTTGTGGATGCTAAGATCAGGCTGGAGGGAGTGGGTCTCTACACATATGTCTTGGGGGGTATGTCTTGCCTGGGTCCTGCTGCTACTCTACTGTGCCTTCTGGCTGCCATGACTCTGACAGTTCTGATCCACCATGTCTTTCCACTTCTGTGGACTGAAACCCCTGAGACTGTGAGGAAAGTGAATCTTCCATCTGATTGTTTCTTGGTGATTTGATCACACTAGTGACAAAGCTGCCTAACACAACAAAGAAATTTTGTCTCTTTTCCAAAGTGGACAACCAGAAGCACATTCCTCTAACACGGAAAGGAGAAGTTTCTCAGGCCACCAAGCCTGCTGGCTAGATTCACTTTTTTCATCTATACCTCTGTTAGTCCACAAATACTCGCGGGATGCTGCATTAGTTACTTTCCTGATGCTCTGATAAAATGCTAAGAATAAAGATGCAAGTGTTCATTTTGGTTTATGATGACAGAGGGTTAAGAGTCCACCATGGTGGAGAGGCACGGCATCAGGTGGCTCACATGGTGGCAGGAACAGGAAGCTGAGAAGTCACATTCCCATCCACATGCAGGAGGGAGAGAGCACAGAAGTTAGGTAAGGCTACAAAACTCTTCAAAGCCTACTCCCAGCAGCATACTTCCTCCAGCAAGTCTCCCATCCTAAAGGTTCCATAATCTCCCACAAACAGCGCCAGTAACTGAGAACCAAGTGTTCAAGCACTTAGGCCTAAGGGAGGTGAGGTGCCCTTTTCATTTGAGCCACCCTAGATAGCTAACCTCAGTTGTCAATCTGGATAGATTCAAAATCACCTCAGAGGTGCCTTGGACATGTCTGTGAGAGCAATGGCATAGAGGTTTAATTGAGGGGAGAAAATCTGCCCTGAATATTATACCATCCCAAGGAGTGGGATCCATGACAAAATAAAATGGAGAAAAAAAAGAAACACGTATCTCCCTGTCGCCTGACTGTAGACACATTGTGACCAGCTGCCTTTCACTCCAATCAACAAGCCTTCTCTCCCATAGACAGCGTCCTAGTAAAACGCTGTCCAAAATAAACCTTTTCTTCTATAACTTGATTGTGTCAGGTGTTTTGTTACAGCAAAGAGAAGATATGCTTTGCTTACCTCAACATTAATCTTATAGGAAATATGGCAAGACATAATGTCATGGTAGTCATGCCATGAAATACGCATGGAGGGCATAAGATATATAGACAGTAACTTTTACCATCAATAGCCTGGGATATTTTGAGACATCCACTCAAAATCTAAAAACAACTTACTGTACTTTTTATTGTTGCTTCACCTAAGTTCCAAACTGGAAAAAATATCTTATAAGTAGATCTCCATTCCAAAAATCTTTTTAAAAATTCATTTATTTTCAGGATGTTTTGCCTGCATGTACATCTGTGCACGATGTGTGTGCAGAACTAATATAAACCAGAAAAGGACATTGAATTTTTTTGTTAACTGGAAGTAACAGACAGTTTTCAGACACCACATAGATTCTGGGACTCAAACCCTAGTCCTCTGAACTGGGGAACTAAAAGTCTGAAAACTTTTATGCAAAAGTGGACCTCCAGCTGAGAAAGGTGAATATTTGTTACTTGGGACTCAGCACGGGCTTTGAAGGTCATTGCGTTAAAAAGAGTCTGCACTAAGTGAGAATATGTGGCAAATCACTCTGGAGCTCTTTCACTTGATTCTGGAGAAAAATAAAAAAAAAAGGTAAAGCAATATCATCTGAAGTAGGTTCTATTTGAGTTCATGTACTAACGCAGAGAGAGGGGACCTAGAACAGAGCTCCTGGACTGAGTCTCTGGGAATATGAGGACTAAAGCTATGTCAACAAGGAGTGCAGGTAGAAGCAGGCTTGTAGCCAGGAGCTCAGGACTCCTGCAGGAAGAGCTGTCAGGTCTTGGCCCTCAGTGCTGGAGTTTGTACCTGATGAGGTGATCTATGCATGTGCCATGGATTCTGCTGTGCTCAGCTTGGACAAGACAATAGAGATCCTCACTCCTCAGTCAATCCCAGACATAAGGCCTTGGCAGAGGAGTCAGCAGCTCATGAGTGATGATTCATGGAAACGTTTTTTCTGGGAGGGGGTATGGATAAATCCAGCTTGTGTTAGGTGGGGAATCTTGGTGGAGGAATCATAGCTCTTCCTGTTCTGTCTTAAATGAAGTATCAACTTTCTCATGGATTAGGATATGCCTTCATAAACCAATAATAATTGTGAGAGAAGAACTATTAGATTGCTACTGGGCTAGAGGTTGAATGTCTAAGAGATTCTTGGTGATCATAAAATCTGACCTGCTCATAATGTGCCATGTTTTGTGTGATTTATCAACTCACATGCTGGCTTGTCTTCAGTAGTACATACTCGTGGCAAGTTAAAGTATACACAAAGAAACCGTCTCAAGAGAACCTAGAAGATCTAATCTAGTTGCAATCTGCTGGACTCACCATCCAATGTGCTAGTTCACACCACACAGACGTGTCTTCCCAGCCCAAACCAATGGTCTTTCCAAAATACTTCTTAGGGTAGAAAAACTTTAAAGTCTGTCTCACCAACACTCTGAATGGCCTTGCAGTATGTGTCTGTAGTGATTCATGGGAATTGACTAATGGCTTGGCAAGTGTTTCAGAGACATTAAATGGAAAACATTGGAGATTGATGGCCAATGTGAACACAACTTTCAGAATTGGCCCAGGACAGATCCAACATTGGCTGTACATCAAAAAGTCCCAACTGTGCTGAAGATGATTAAGACTCAGGATAGGTGAAATGACTGGCTTTAAGACACCAGTTAACTTCATTGCCCACGTCTTCCAATGCTTGCTCTTACCAGTACATATGGTAATACACATAAAGGCTAGACCATGGCTCAGCCACAAAGACTTCATACCCTGCCCATCACCACAACTGAGATTTTAGAATGCCAACAGCAAGGTCCATCCCTCAGACTTTGGTAAGTTGCCATGGCCATTGGGGGGAATCAGTTGGTCTAGCCAGCAGGAAGTTGATTGCATTGGACTCTTTGCTTTGTGAGATGGCAAATGACTTTCCCTGACTGGAAGAAACATTTGTTTTCCTTGTTTCAAAACCATCTGCCAGCAACACCATGTGACTTAATATTCACCACTGTGAGATTACATGCAGCGTTGCTTCTAACAAGACACTAACTTTATTCTGAGAACATCATTGGACTACTGCCCATAGGCTTGGCTAGGTTTACCAGTTACCCTGCAATTCTGATTGGGTGGTCTTAACAAATGGTATAACAGTCTATTGAAAACTTGGAGTGTGTTGTAGGACTCACACTCAGTGGGTTTGTCAAGCTGTTCACATGGTATTTACTCTTCTCTAATCAGAGCACATGGTTCCAGGGACACACAGAGGAAGAGTGAGTGAAGCGCACATTGCCAGTCTCATTATTAACGCCTAAACAAGCTATCCCCAAGTCTTTTGCTTCACTCTTCTATTTACTTGGCTTCCTATTGCTTTGGAAAAAACACTGCTCAGAAACAACTCAGGGAGCAAGCAGTTCATTTGGCTTATATTTTCAGACTATGACCCATCACTGAGGGAGGAATCCAGCATAGGAACTCAAGCAGGAACCTGGAGGTAGGACCAGAAGCAGAGGCCATGGAGGAGTGCTGTTTCCTGGTTTGCTACATTCCTACAGAATGGTGGTACCACCCACAGTGGGCTGGGCCCTTCCACATCCACATCAATTGTTAATTGTTAATTTTAAAAATGTCCATCAGATTGGCACATAGGCCAATCTGATGAGACCAATTCTTCTAGAAAGATTCACTTTCTTCCTGGGTGACTCAGTTTTTTCTTTCTTTCTTTCTTTTTCTTTTTTTTTTTTTTGGTCAGAATTTAGACAATCCTGTCATACTCTAGATTGTAGAGATCTTCACTTAGAAAGAAGGAAGCTAAGTCCAGTGAGCCAATACTCCTTCAGATTTTCCTGAATTTTTCATGTCACCAAGCAAGGGCACAAAAAAGAGTAAATAACCCTGTAACCAAAGGAGCTAGAGAGAATACACCAGGGACCTTCAGAGTCCTCTTTAAAATTAATAATCAAAATAATCAGAAGATTTGAAAAGTCTTTACCAAAGAAGGCTTTTGTAAAATAGTAGATAAAGGGTATTCTACATCTTTTTTTTTAATTTAAAAAAATTTTTAATCTACTTTTGAAACAGGTTCTCATAACGTAGCCCTGTTTAGCCTGATTTCACTACCTAAACTAGACTGGTCTTGAACTCACAAAGCTCTGCCTTCCACAGCCTCCCAAGGACTAGGATTAAAGATATGTACACCCCAGCTGACTCATTCTACATTTTCAATTAAATGATCTAAACTAACATTTCCAAGTGATGTCACTTGATGTGCAGTAAAGTGGTTAGAGTTGGAAAACATAACACCTTTGTGCTTTGTGTGTGTGCGTTGTGTGTGTGTGTGTGTGTGTGTGTGTGTGTGTGTGTCTCCACACTGTGTGGACTTGAATCTGATTTTCTTAGAATTTGGAAGACTCCATAAGATACTAAACATTCTTTACATCCATTTAAAAATCAATTTTACATAATTTTCATTGATTATATCTAAAACTCTGGCTGGCAGACAGAGAGTTGGGGAAATGTCCTAGAAAACACGATATCTGATATGATTAAATTTACAGAGGAAATGGGTAAAGGGGAGCAGGGAAGGATGCTGGGAAGAACCAGGGCGAATGCTAGCATGTGGAGGGAAGAGGAATTTCAAAGCAGAAAGCCTGTAAAGTGAAACCTGGAAGACCTGGCAGGAGCCAGATGATGTGGATCCTACATGTTATATTAAGGAACTTGAACTTTATAAGGTAGCTGATGGGATGTCACTTAAAACAGTTTTCAGCAGGGGGGTGGCCTGGTCTCATTTGCATCTTAAATGGATCACACAGGGAGCTTTGTGGAGAATGGGCTTGTCTGGGAGATAATTGAAAACAATTAGAGCTCTTAGCAAGTTCTCACAGTCATGTCAGAGAGGAGGAAGGGTGCAAAGGGAGCAGTGTTCATCTAGAGGGGACCAAGGAGGCAAACTATAGACCCTTAAGGGGCAAACAATGAGAAAGAGCTCCAGGGGCTAGAGCAATGGCTCAGTAGTTAGGAAACTCTTACAGAGGATACACTTGCAGAAGACCCACGTTCTATTTCAAGCACCTATGTGGTGGCTCACAGCCATCTGTAATTGCAGTTCTAAGGGATCCAATTCCTTCTCTTGCCCCTTCACACACAAGGTACACATGTAGTGCTCAGGCATACATGTAAGCAAAACACCCATACACAGGTTTACTCAGTTTGCTAAGGATATCAACTAAATCGGAGTTTATCAGAGCAGAGTTCCCCTAAGGGGCTAGTCTTCTGAATCATGTTGTGCCTGAGTATCTGCAATGCGTTCAGTTGTAAATGTCCTTTAGCAATGTTCAATTAGTTAGGCGAATGGACTTTATTGATGGAAGTATAGTGAACTGATACGATGCCACTCAAAGGGTTGTGGCAGATAGGACAGCGCAAGGAAACATGTGGAAAACGGGCTCCCCATACAGAGCCGTGAAAGTTGTGTGTTGCAGCCATACCAAGTGGTTCTCAGAGTAAAAGGCAGAGCCAAAACATTATGGGCTGAGGAAAAAAGAACTGACAGTAACCTCATACAACAGGTAGAGAGATATTGATGCTCCTTTTCACGGTCAAGGAAGAGGCTAGAGACGCGTAAGTAAGCCGTATGGTCTTGCTGTGCGGAGATGAAGGCTGAATTTGATCCTCTGAGTCTATGTAACAAAACCCACGCAGTGTGCACTTGTAAGAGTCTCTAGCCCTCCTGCCTAGCTTACATATTGAGTTCCAAGCAGTGAGAATGGCTCAGAAATGACGCTGGCTCCTCAGGACGGCCTTCGTGGTCAGAATACGTCGCTCCATCTTTAGACATGTCTGCTGAAGGAGAGCAAACTGCTCAGAAGAACCACTCAGCTGAGCCTTGAGCAACACGAATGGTGGCTGTCTGAACAGTAGTAAATCTGTCACCTACTTTGAGAAACCTACCTCAGCCCTCCCTTGTTTCTTTGGGAAATCATTTTTGAAGACCTCCAACTAGAAAGTGCTGGATTGAGGACACATACCTATTTTGATTTCCTCCACATCACCCTTAAACTTGGAGCGCTTAATTGTTTGACAATGGAGCCTGTTCCACCCACAGGGTAGAAAGAATAAATGAGAGACAAAGTTTTGCATGCTAAAAACATAGGACAGAAATCTGAATCAAAAACTAGAATTAGGAAAACTTAAGGACTGTCCATTTTAGGTCACAGGACGCTGTAAAGGATCCAAACTAATGTGCTGCTAAGTGCCCCATTCAGTCATTAATTACTATAGAAATGCAATTAATTTTGGTAAATTAATTGTTTTAACCAGCTATCTTAGCCACCCTCATTGTCCTGTATCAGATTCGTAGGTTTACATTTATAATGGTTACAAGTGATTAGCTCATCCCTCGCCCAGCTTGTGTGCGTATTAACTTTATAAATGATTTAGGATAAATGTTCAGAACCTTGTAAAGTAATAGGAAACAAGAAAAACTGGACAAGTATTTATGGTTGGTTAAAAATGAACAGGGGACATTGAAGAGGTGGCCCAGTAGTTAAGAGCGTTTGCTGCTACTGCAGAAGACCTGCGGTTAGTTTCCAGCATCCATATTGGACAGCTTAAAATATCTGTAACTGCAGCTCCAGGAGCTCTGATGCTCTCTGCCAGTCTCCAAGGTTACCTGCACATACCAACACACATAACACATTAAGATAAAAATGAAATCTTGAGAAATGAGCAGAAAGCTTTGGAGTGGCTGCAGCTAATTGGAAACTTAAAATGGGAGTGTTCCCAAGCACACCAACTCTCTCAGTTTTCATAAGGTGACATTGAAAATGTATCTCCATTTCATTTTGCTCGTGTCCCTAACCCTTGTGTTTGTCCCTTACCATGCATCCTAGTTTCCTAGTACTGCCATAAATACATAGATGCATTAAGACAATGGAAATTGTTGTTGGCTTAGCATCCCCATAGCTACAGGTCCAAGGTCAAGCTATCAGCAGAGCTGGCCCTCCTGGAGGTTGTGCGGGGGAATTTGTTCATCCTCTCTCCTGGCTTCTGATGGTTTACTGATGATCTTTGGTATTCCTTGGAAATAGACACATCACCTCAGCCCATCTCCATGTTTATATTGGGTCCTTCCTGTGAGCAGAGTACCTCTGCATGGAATTCTGGTTTCGAGCACCCTTGACTTGCCGAGGGAGGGGTTCACACTACCCTGACGCCATGCTAACTTTATTATTTATGTCTCCAACAACCTTACTTCCAAACAGGAAATGCTGGGGGTAAAGACCTCAGGAAATTAATGTAAACTAGTAGCTCAGTGTTTTCAGTTTTGTTCTTTCTGTGACTTCCAGTTTGGTCCCTAGGCCTGTGATATTTTCATTTTGTCTCTTCTACTTCTTCCCCCACACCATCCTGTTCTGCCCTTATTTTTAGGGGGGAATTATAAAAGAATTGCATTATTTCTCCCTTTCATATACCCCTCCCTACTCTCTCAAATTTGTGGTCTCTGTTTTCATTAGCTGTTGTTTCGTGCATACACACACTCACACACACACACACACACACACACACACACACACGTATATTCCTAAATACAGCCTGCTAGGTGTGTATAATGTTACTTGTATGTATGTTTTCAGGGGTGATCGTTTGCTGTGCTCTTTCTTCCCTGGAGAAGACTGTATCTGCCACTCTGGGTATTCCTTAGTTGCTGCAGCTCTTTGCACAGGGTTGAGGCCTTGTGGTCTTTTCCCTCACTGACTTTGTCTGTTCTTGAACTTGACCACCTCATGTCTAGGCAGTCATGTAGGTGAGACTTTATGGGTTCAGCTCCTGATGTTACCAGGAGACAGAGTCTCACACCAAACTCCCCCGTCCTCTGTCTCTTGTAATCTTTCTTTTCCCTCTCCTTCAGTGCTCCTAGAGCCTTAGGTGCCAGCATCATTTTGTAGATGCATCCATTGGGACTGGGCTACAACGCTATGCTTTTTGATTGGTTGTAATTTTCTGTGATGGTCTCCATCTGTTGCAAAGAGAAGTTTCCTTGATGAGGGGCAGGGACTACATCTATCCGTGGGTATTAAGTCTTTGCTTATGTTTAAGCCCATTTGCTTGTCTTCATACTTCTTCCTTGAGTTTTTATCTCTGCTTTGACCTCTTGTTTTGGGAAGATAATATAACTGGTACTTTCACCCATAATTTCATTGACAACTTAGGGAATTTATTCATGTGTGTTCATTCATTCATTCATTCATTTTTTTTCTTTTGTGTATATTTGTGTGTGTGTGTGTGTGTGTGTACATGCAAACACATGTGCAGAGGCCACAGGTCAACTTTGGGTGTCTTCTACTATTGCTTTCCATTTTATTTTAAGAGAGGATGGTTTACCGAAACCGACAATTACTATGTCAGTTCAGCTAGGCTAATTGGCCAGTGATCTCCAGGGATCCTCCTGCTTTTCCTCTAGTCCTCTAATAAGCACTGGGTTTGGTAAAGTTATGGACCTTCTATGCCCACCTTTGCTTTGATTAATGACATGGAGACATTTATATTAGTAAGTGTCAAGCACTATAACTGGTCAGATTCTGAGCTATTGTAACCCAGCAATGCAGGCCTGTCTGAATTCCCACCCTACTTCCCAGTCACATGTCCCATTACCTGCTTTCTTAATCTCACTCTGGCACCTCCTCCTTCTTTCATGAATCACTGATGATTTGCCAGGTCCCACCTGAGACCCTATCCCTCTCTCCCTCCCCTCTCCTCCTCTTTCCCTCCTCTCTCTGGTTCAGGAAGTCCTGCCTTTCCTCTCCTGCCTAGCTATAGGCTATTCTGCTCTTTATTTGACCAGTCAGGTGATGGAGAATGTTTTACAAAACTTTGTAAAGAGTCAGAAAATGCTTCATAATAACAATATCAAAGTCCAATCTGTAACCAGGTCTCTGCATACAGAAATTAGCATTCGAATACACAGAATACCCAGTGCACAGAAAACATCCCCCAACAGGGTTTAAAGACAAACACTATCATATTCTATTTTTACTTGGGTGCTGAGTTTGAACTCAGTTCTTCATGTTTGTACAGAAAGCAATTTTACTCACTGAGCTCACTCTCCAGCATCTTTAACCACTTTATAATTGTGTAAGGCGCCTACACTCATTCTACTATTGTTCCTCTTCCGTGACCTCAGGACTTCCTGGAACAGGAAGAGAAACAATGAAGGCAGTGTTTTGACTTCATTAGAAGCAATGCAGTAAATATCATGTGACAGTTGTAGTCAATGGAGATGAGCAGCTCCCTGCTGTGACATTTCTCCTTTCTAAAGCTGTATTCGTTGAGGCTGGAAAGACATCTCAGCAGTAAAGGGCACTAGCTGTTCTTCCGGAGTATCTAGATTCCTTTCCAAGTACTTGCTTGACAGCTCCAATCATCCAGTTCCAGGTGATCCAATGCTCTCTTTTGACATTCACAGGCATACACATGGCACACAGACATTCATAAAACTCACACATATAACAAAAATAAATAAAGTCTTTTTCAAAAGTCATTCACATCATAAAAATGTAGTGTGTGTATGTGCATGTGTGTGTGTGTGTGTGTGTGTGTGTGTGTGTGTGTGTGTGTGTGTGTAGGCTGGAGGTCAACTTCAGGTTTCATTCCTCCACAGGTGTTATCCACCATGTTTTTTGAGATAGTCTTTCATTGGGATGTGAGGTTTGCCTATTAGACTGGCTGGCCAACAAACCTTAGGGAACTAGCTGTCTGTCTCTACTTCCCCAGTGTTGGGAATAGGCCACCATCCTGGAGTTTTCTGTGGGTGTTGAGAATGGAACTCGGGTGGGTCCTCATGCTTACACAGCAAGCACTTCACCAACTGAGCCATTTCGCCAGCCCTCCCTGTTAGTCTTTTATGATGCCAAACAACTGATTTATTGAGATTATGTTGGCCTTTGGAGTACAGCACGTCTTCAGAAGCTTCTGTCGCATACCTTACAACCTCGATCCAGTGGCTTAAATCCCTGCATGTTACTGATCTCATGAGTTTCCCAGCTGTGAAGCTACTTCTGTCTTGCTCTTGCTGAGAACTTCTGCAATGCTGTCTATGGCTCAGAATCTGGGCCATATGATCTTGTATCCCAACGGAACAAGAAGAATTAAGGAAATGGATGTGACATATTATCCTGTATACTGGAGTCCCACAAGCTATTGTTCACATACTAACATCTCTGAGCTAGACTAGAGAACACAGGGTCTGCAAGAGAACAGAGAATGCCATGGGCCATAGAATACCTGAGAAGCAAGCCTCTGATTCCAACAACCCCAGACATCCCCAAGAACACTGAAGTGGCAGAGGACAATGGCTCTCATTCTTCCCTATGCTGTGTACTACCTGGGACCTACTACAGCCCAAAACATCTGAGAACTTCACCTTTTAGCTCAGCACAGTTATGTCAGCAATGTATTCCACAAGTATTCTTTTATCTCTTTTTTTTTATGGTTTAACTTCTACTCTTGTGTGTTTCTCTCATGATGGCTTTGATGTGCTTGTATTGATCAGGTAGGGTTTAGGATGCTGCTTACACTTATCCACCCAGGTTACTCTCAGACATTCTTTACTGTTCTCTTCAGCCACACCTCATACGTCATCCCTCTCTTTTCCTTCATATTTACTTCCTTTCTCTCATCTTTATTCTCCCCTTCTTCTACTTCCTAATCATAGCATTCTATACCTTTCAGTGTCTCCAAAACCAGACTGCATCATGTACACAATAGAGTGGTACAGTTTCTAACAGGCTTGTCACAGGCTTGTCACTGCCTGAACATGTATGACCTGGGCTATTGCTGTTTGTATCCTTACTACTTTAGTAGAATTATGTACACTGTTGGTGCTCTGGGCTTTGCATTTAATTAACATACACAGTAAGGTCTCTGGTGTCTCCTTACATCCATTCGATATTGGTGATGAATCACTGTTGGACCTGTGTTTCAGTATTTCCTTAGGAACCAATTAGTAAGTGCTCTTTACAGATGCTAAAGGAGGAGGACGTCCATAGGCTATGCATTCAGACCCATGCAAAAGCCAAAATGGTGGTGCACACCTGTAACCGTAGCACTCTGAAGACTGAAGCACAATAATCACCATGAGTTGGAAGCCAGCCTGGATACATACGAGACTGTCTCAAAAGCACAAACAAACAAATCTGCACAACGAGATTGCCCATCAGTGACTAAGCTGCAGTTGGAGGCAGAAGGCATTTTAAGTACTTCAGAAGGGATCAATGGCAAACAGGAGAGAGGTTGTGTGACCCACTCAAGCTGTAGAGGACTATCAGGAAGGCATCAGATGCCACTTTGCTAGAAGCTTCCTGCTGTCATAGTCAATAGTACAATTGTATGAGATTAGACAGCTAAATAGCTTCCGCCCATCACAACTCCAACCTCATCCCCATAATGTACTCTCAATTCCACTTCCAGTCTGAGGCACACTCTTTGTTCTTCTCATCTGAATCATGACCACTTCTCCCAAGCATGCTTCTTTTTACAAGCACCAATGTCTAAATTCTCTTCCTAAAATCTCCCCTTTGTCTTGCTTCGAGTCAGTCACCTTTGGCCATCTTCTCTGTCCTGAACTTTTCAGTTGTCATTGTTTCTATGTACTATGACTATAGAGAATTAATAGTCAAAGGAACCATAACGAAACATGTCAGTGAGTGGAAAATCCTAGACCCCATTACCCATTCTGTGTCTTATCTTAAGGCACATGGATTAGATAGAAGCTTTCAATTCTCTGGCCACCTGCTTAAACATTACCGCTGACTGCTCCACCTCTCCCTTAATTATGTGCCTTTGACTGCATGATGGCTTCCATCCCAGTGCACCTTAAGGAAAAGTCTTCCATGCTGTGGGTCTGCAGACAATGATGGTCATCTTTGTGCCAGAAAAGCTGGGCTGTATCTTTGCAACTCTTTGTGTTGGTACAAATCCTTCTCAGAACCCTTTAAGAAGCACTTAAAGTCCTTGATTGCCCTTTCCTCTGGCAGCACCAGTCTTTATCATAGAAATGCACTTCTTCTTGTATCACTATCAGCAAGCATTGTTTTTTTTCAAACACAGGCAGGGTCTTAAAGGCATAGCACACACTGTTGTACGTGCCAAGTGTCTTTGTGGTCACTGGAGCATCCCACGGCTCATCTAATCTGGTCTCGGGATTTATCACCCTTGTACCCATTTGACATTTCTCTTCAGAACCTGTATTATCTCTCTCTTTTTAAAATTCCACTCGAGCCCTGACAAAACACACCTGCCTTTTAGCTCTTGCTATCTGAGATGTCAGACTGAACTCACGATCGTCTGGAGACTGCCAAAGTGTCTCAGCCTTTTGAGTTGTAAGCGTCTTTTCAGGAGGACTCTACAGACCTCCGCAGACCTGCAAAGTCCCCTGCCTTGCACTCTTTCTGTTCACTTTCCTACCACAGAGGAAACTTTCATGTTTAAGAAGTTGAATTAGCAAAGCTGTGCGGACAGTAAAGGTTACCCCGGCCCTGATCTGTTTTCTGTACTTATAATTCATAACTACTTGGTCTTTCATCCTGAGGAGAGAGTCATGATTCAGAAATCACACAGGAGTGTATGCGTGGTCCGTTGTTCTGATGGACGTGTGCTGTAAGTGCATGCTCATTCCTTATCTCTGGGCACAGACAAATCCTCTCCGTGAGGAACTCTGTGCTCCATAGTTCTCCCTTCTCCCACATCTATTTGTCTTGCTTGCATTACATTTATAAGAAAGCCACAACTTTCAAAGGCATTTAAATGTATATAAGGAAGACCTTGTCATAGATAAACACTCTGCATGCTTATAACAAAACCAGAACGCCAATGGGAATATTTTTGATTTTTTTTTAATTTGGAGAAAAATTTTAACCTAATTTTTAAACTTCATATATGAATGATGTCTTTACATCATTCCCACACCCTTTTCTCAACCTTCGAATCTGCCCATTGATTTCTTCTTTAATTATTGTTTTATTTCACACACACACACACACACACACACACACACACACACACACACACACAGCCTACTGAGTCCACTCAGTGTTGCTCAAATGCATGTGTGTTTAGGGTTGACCACTTGGGATTGGATGACGATCATAGGGTTCATCCCTGAGGATGATCAAATTTTCCTTCATCAATGTCTATTGCTTGCCTGTAGTTCTTCATCTAGGGGTTGGCCTTGTGAGATTTCCCCCATTCATATGGGCACATCAACTGATGGTTAAAGTTTATTGAAGAGATTTGACCTTTCTTAAAGACAAGAACAGATAAAATGTATGTGTGTGTGTGTGTGTGTGTGTGTGTGTGTGTGTGTGTGTGTGTTTCTGAATCACACAGAATTAAGTATGTAACTCAATGGCAGAGCACTTGGATAACATGTTTGAAGTCCTGGCGTTGAGCCCTAACACTGGGGAGATTTTCACCTAATACTTATTTATTAAAGAGGTCCACATCTGGTATATTGTATTAAAAATTAACTATTCACGTGAAATTATTCAGCCTTCCCAATATTAATGGAAGGTGCCGGGTGACAAACCTGATTTGCTGTAGTGTGGATGAAATAAAATAAACAGGAACATACCTCAATAGTAAAGCCACCAAGCCTAAAGATCTGAGTTCAGTTCCCCCATGCTAGAAGAGGAAAACTAACTTCTGTATGTTTTTCTCTAACCTCCATTTAAGCCCTGAGCAGATAGATAGATAAAGTAAATGTAAGCACGAATTTAAAAATAAAAACGCAGCCACCTATGAAACAGGTTAGAAGTTTTGACTTATGCTAAGCAGTTAGGTATTTGTCATTTATCCTCAGGAAAACTATTTCAATTCCAATATAACTGTAACACAGTGAAGAGACACAACAGAATAGGAGACAAAAAAAACCTAATAAAATACCCAGTGAAATAACCTTACAGCAAACAGCGTACAAGGGGGACTGGGCACATCTGACTCATGAAAGAGGCTCCATGGCTCAGTGAGTGTCAAAATCAAAGTCTACCATTTGGAAGACTAGGAAATAGAAGAAAAGGAGAGTCAGTCTGTGGGGTGTGTCTGTGTGTGTGTGTGTGTGGTTGTTGTTTATAACTACAGATCGAAGCCTCGGAATCAGAACAAGAACCAGTTTACTCCAAGTTTATAAGTGGGCCATATATAGGCGTGTGTGTGTGTGTGTGTGTGTGTGTGTGTGTGTGTGTGTGTGTGTGTGTGTACACAGAGGCCAGGAGCGGTGTTGGATCCACTACAGCTAGATTTGCAGAGAGTCATGAGCATCAATGTCATCGACTGAATGCTGGCCATCTTCCAAAGCAGAATGTTCTCTTAACTCTCCAGGCCCTTATCACTCTTATTTCCTATGTTTATTATTCACAAAATAAAGGTTGCTTTCCTGCATGGCATAAGTGTTGGCATTCGGTGAGATGATGCCCACGAGAATAACAAGCACAGCTGAGTTGAGTGATCCAGGGAAGCTGAATCTTCAGCCGTGGTTCAGGTGAAGGCACAGCCCCGAATGCTAACAATTGGTTTCATTTCTGCTTCTCTGTAATGTTTGGCAGCAGCTGGTTTTATCTTAAAATTTCTCATGCTGCTAGACAGTTCCCCTTTACCCTGAGCCTAAGTCATCAGCAACCTCCTGCCTCACTGGCTGAGATTATCAGAGAGTGAGATCAATACCATGCCTGCCATGATCAATGTTTCTTTTGCTTTTTCCTGAATCTCCACCTACCTGATCATTTTTCCTTTGCCTTGATATAAAATGACAACCTCCTAAGCTCCTGCATACCTAGGTTGCTATGAACTCTTGCCTGAAGATTATGCCAATTAGCACAGCACTGGTGAGCCACTGCAAAGAGAAAATCCACCAGCCCGCTGCAAGCACATCTGGACACGTACTTCCTAGGAGGTAAGCATAATACAGCACCAACTCCTTTGTAAATGTTGGGCTGGTGCTTGCCTACCATGCATACAAGGTCAACCCTCAATATCTCATAAACCATGCATTGTGGGACTCAGGAGATAGAAGCAGGAGGCTCACAAGTTCAAGGACACCTTAGGCTGTATAGTGTATTTGGGGCCAT
>NC_046159.1:64004902-64037402 GCF_011064425.1 Rattus rattus
CCTACAGAGTCACAGTCTAGACTCTCCCCCACTGACAACAGCCAGAGCCCCACCCCACCCTGCCCCAGCCCCTGACTAGACACAATCTTTGGACCCTGGAACCAGCTCTGGCTTTCCCACATCTCAGACTACACTTTCCCACCCTCAGAGTGGTGTCTGAGCACGTCCCTACAGCCAGCACACAAGTGTGGGATAAGCATAGTCAAACTCCCCACCTTTGCCTCCTCAAGAGGCTATGCCCTGTGGCAGAATGGACAATAACCCTACAACCTGGTGGGTTTTTTTTTTTATTTACCCATTACTCTCTTGGCCCAGGCTATCCCCTCGTGATCAGCAGGTATTCTCCCTTGCCCTTTTCCCTTTCCCCTCCCCCTCCCCCCTCCTCATATGGTCCAGCTCAGTCTGGTCACATTCACTCTGGACTCTCCCAGATGTCTCTCTCTCTCTCATTTCTACAATAAAATTCTTCTCCACCATACGTAGGAAAAGCCACACCCTTCCTTTTTTATTTTATTTTGCATTCTCAAAGTATGTTTTGTGTTCATTGTTGAGTCTACAGACAAGAAGAGGTCCAACATAAACGTCGACTAACTTTTAAGGATTTAGCATTGAACACTGAGGTAGGAACTCATTCTGAAATTGTACCATAAAGAAAGTCGACCAGAGGATGGGGTGATGGCTCCATTACTTTGCAAGCATGAGGGCACAAGTTAAATCCAGAGTCCACATGATGAAAGAGTGACATTTGTAACCCCAGCCCTGAGGTGGATCTCTGAAGCTCACTGGTGAGCTAGCCTAATCTACTTGGCAAGTTCTAGGCCAGTAAGAAACATGGTCTCAAACAAAAACAAAACCAAGATGACATCGCCTAAGGAATGACACCTGAGGCCCCAGAAGTGAGCATGCGGACGCACACACACACACACACACACACACACACACACACACACTCGTACACACAAATTAAAATGAATTTTTCAATAAGCTATAGGAAGTCTGGGTCTGGAACAGATGGCTCCAGATTTAACATTTGCTACTCTTTCAAAGCACGGCAACCTAGTTCCCACACCCATCCCAAGGGATTCACAGCCACCAATAGCTGCAGTTTCAGACACCTGATGCCGTCTTTTGGCCTCTATGAGCCCTGCATTCACCCATGCACATATTAGCTTGCATACATGTAAATAAATAATAAACAAAATAAATTACTTTTTAAAAGGTGGTGCCAAAGAAAACAGCAACCGTCTGTGTGAAGTTATTCAGAGTCCGAATGTATTAAACTTCTCCACTAGGGAACCAAGTAAAGCCATGCTGCCCGCCTGGTGGCTCTTCATCTGTGTTTAATGTTGCAGCGGCCAGAAAGCTGACAATCGCCTGCTGCGGGGTTGTCTGTTGCCATAATGGAAAGCCAACACTCAGCTGACCCCGAGTAAAGGATAAAGAAACGCTGGAAAGAGGAGGCGGCTGGGAGAGACTACATGCCAAGAGAAGATCCCTTGTAATATAAGGCTATTTTTTAAACCAAAGACAAACATTATTTTCTTCCTCAAAATAGAATGTGGGCAGCAGTTGTGAGTCCGCCCAGCAGAGGGCGAGCTCTCATCTGCTTATAAAGAAAATGTTTATTCAGCTACCCGGAGTTCTCAAATTGATGGGGGAAAAAAAACCCTATACACTTGCAAGTGTTTTGATATAAAAATTGCACCACCTGAGGTTATGATTAATGGCTTGGAGCAGACTCACAATGACAGATAGCACAGAGTGGTTAAGCTTCTGCAGCCCCCAACAAAGTTCTCTGTGGTCCAGTCAGGACTGCTAAACGGAAAGCAGCCTCTCTCAGGCTAAGCCTCCGAAGGACCCAGCCTTTACACTCTAAGCACTTCCAGACAGGAAGATGGTGGCATGGAGCACACGCTGTAACACAAATGGTGTTTCAGGCAGAACCTGAAATTCCCAACGTCCTCAGGCTCGGAGCAACATGAACAGCTCTCAGATAGGTGCCACACGTAGACTTTGCCATGCCAGTCACAGAACATGCTTAGCACAGACCCCTGTTGAGTTGAGCTTACTGTAGCGCCTCCCACCCCAACAAGATTTAGAAAGAGAGCAGACCTGTGGTTCTCCAACTCCTTTCTCGCAAAGGATTCAAAGCTAATTAGAACTGTCTAGATCTTCCTTGTGTGGTGAGGAAGCCCACCCTATGGAAGCCCATAGTGAGCCCCTGGAAGTCTCACTGCATTCGTTACTTTGTTATTGGTGTGACAAAAGAGCTGAGGAGAGCAACGAGAGAAAACAAGGGTCTGTTTGGACTCATAATTTGAGGCCAGAGAAGAGCACTGGGTTTCGGGAGTTACAGGCGAGCAGAATGACATGGGAGCTGAGAACCAAATTCAGATACTCTCTCTGCAAGAGCATAAAGCACTCTTTTTTTTTAAAGATGTTTTTTATTAGATATATTTCTTTACTTACATTTCAAATGGTATTCCCTTTCCCAGTTTCTTGTTCATAAGCACCATCCCCTCCCCCTCCCCATACCGGTATTCCCCCCCATCCATCCACCTTACTGCCCCTCCATATTCCCCTGCACTGGGGGTCCAACCTTGGCAGGACCAAGGGCTTCCCCTTCTACTGGTGCCCCAACAAGGCTATTCTCTGCTACATGTGCAGTTGGAGCCCTGGGTCAGTCCATGTATAGTCTTTCGGTAGTGGTTTAGTCCCTGGAAGCTCTGGTTGGTTGGCATTGTTGTTCTTATGGGGTTGAAAGCTCCTTCAACTCTTTCAATCCTTCCTCTAATTCTCCCCAAGGGGGTTCTGTTCTCAGTTCAGTAGTTCGCTGCTGGCATTGACCTCTGTATTGGACATGCTCTGGATGTGTCTCTCAGGAGAGCTCTATATCTGATCCCTTTCAGCATGCATTTTTTAGTTTCATCAATCTTATCTAGTTTTGGTGGCTGTATATATATGGGCCACATGTGGAGCAGGCTCTGAATGGCCATTCCTTCTGTCTCTGCTCTAAACTTTGCTTCCATATCCCCTCCTATGGATATTTTCCCCCTTTTAAGAAGGAGTGGGAGCATCCGCATTTTGGTCATCCTTCTTGAGCTTCCTGTGGTCTGTGGATTGCATCTTGTGTAATTCAAGCTTTTTGGCTAATATTCACTTATCAATGAGTGCATACCAAGTATGTTTTTCTGTAATTGGGTTGCCTCACTCAGGATGATATTTTCTAGTTCATTCCATTTGCCTATGAATTTCATGAAGTCATTGTTTTTGATAGCTGAGTAGTACTCCGTTGTGTAGATGTACCACATTTCTTTGAATCCATTCCTCTGTTGAAGGGCATCTGGGATCTTTCCAGCTTCTGGATATTATAAATAAGGCTGCTATGAACATAGTGGAGCATGTGTCTTTGTTGTATGTTGGAGCATCTTTTGGGTATATGCCCAGGAGAGGTATAGCTGGGTCCTCAGATGGTGGAATGTCCAATTTTCTGAGAAAACTCTAGACTGATTTCTGGTGTGGTTGTACCAATTTGCTATCCCACCAACAATGGAGGAGTGTTTCTCTTTCTCCACATCCTCGCCAACATTTGCTGTTACCTGAGTTTTTTATCTTAGCCATTCTGACTGGTTTGACGTGGAATCTCAGGGTTGTTTTGATTTGCATTTCCCTGATGACTAAGGAAGTTGAACATTTCTTTAGGTGCTTTTTGACCATTCTATATTCCTCAGCTGAGAATGCTTTATTTAGCTTTGTACCCCACTTTTAATAGGGTTATTTGGATCTCAGGAGTCAAACTTCTTGGGTTCTTTGTATATTTTGGATATTAGCCCTCTATCAGACGTAGGATTGGTAAAGATCTTTTCCCAATCTGTTGGTTGCTGCTTTGTCCTAATGACAGTGTCTTTTGTCTTACAGAAGCTTTGCAGTTTCATGAGGTCCCATTTGTCGATTCTTGATCTTAGAGCATAGGCCATTGGTGTTTTGTTCAGAAATTTTCCCCAGTGCCCATGTGTTGAGACTCTTCCTCACTTTTCTTCTGTCAGCTTGTGTATCTGGTTTGATGTTGAGGTCCTTGAACCTCTTGGACTTAAGCTTTGTACATGGTGATAAGAATGAATCGACTTGCATTCTTCTAAATGCTGACCTCCAGTTGAACCAGCACCATTTGTTGAAAATGCTATCTTTTTTCCATTGGAAGGTTTTAGCTCCTTTGTCAAAGATCAAGTGACCACAGGTGTGGGTTCATTTCTGGGTCTTCAATTCTGTACCACTGATCTATCTGCCTGTCTTTGTACCAATACCATACAGTTTTTATGACTATTGCTCTGTAATACTGCTTGAAGTCAGGGATGGCAATTCCCCCAGAAGTTCTTTTATTGTTGAGTATAGTTTTTGCTATCCTGGGTTTTTGTTATTCCAAATGAATTTGCAAATTTCTCTATCTCTATAAAGAATTGCGTAGGAATATTGATGGGGATTGCATTGAATCTGTAGATTACTTTTGGAAAATGGCCATCTTTACTATATTGATCCTGCCAATCCATGAGGATGGAAGATCTTTCCATCTTCTGAGATCTTCCTCAATTTCTTTCTTCAGAGACTTGAAGTTCTTTTCATACAGATTTTCACTTGTTTGGTTAAAGTCACACCAAGATATTTTATATTATTTGGGACTATTGTGAAGGTTGTCATTTCCCTAATTTCTTTCTCAGCCTATTCATCCTTTGAGTAGAGGAAGGCTACCAACTTGTTTGAGTTAATTTTATACCCTGACACTTTGCTGAAGTTGTTTATCAGGTTAAGTAGTTCTCTGGAGGAACTTTTAGGGTCACTTAAGTACCCTATCATATCATCTGCAAATAGTGATATTTTGATTTCTTCCCTTTCAATTTGTATCCTTTTGACCTCCTTTGGTTGTCTGATTGCTCTGGCTAGGACTTTGAATACTATATTGAATAAGTAGGGAGAGAGTGGGCAGCCTTGTCTAGTCCCTGGTTTTAGTGGGATTGCTTCAAGTTTCTCTCCATTTAGTTTGATGTTAGCTACTGGTTTGCTGTATATGGCTTTAACTATGTTTAGATATGAGCCTTGAATACCTGATCTTTCCAGGACTTTTATCATGAAGGGGTGTTGAATTTTGTCAAATGCTTTCTCAGCATCTAATGAAATGATAATGTGGTTCTTATCTTTGAGTTTGTTTATATAGTGGATTTCATTGATGGATTTTTGTATATTAAACCATCCCTGCATTCCTGGGATGAAGCCTACTTGATCATGATGGATGGTTGTTTTGATGTGTTCTTGGATTTGGTTTGCAAGAATTTTATTGAGTATTTTTGCATCAATATTCATAAGGGGAATAGGTCCGAAGTTCTCTTTCTTTATTGGGTCTTTGTGTAGTGTCAGGATAACAGTAATTGTGGCTTCATAGAAGGAATTTGGTAGTGTTCTGTCTGTTTTTATTTTGTGGAATAGTTTGGATAGTATTGGTATGAGGTCTTCTATGAAGGTCTGATAGAATTCTGCACCGAACCCATCTGGACCTGGGCTCTTTTTGGTTGGGAGACTTTTAATGACTGCTTCTATTTCTTTAGGAGTTATGGGGTTGCTTAGATAGTTTATTTGTTCCTGATTTAACTTTGGTACCTGGTATCTATCTAGAAAATTGCCCGTTTCCTCCTGATTTTCCAGTTTTGTTGAATATAGGCTTTTGTAGTACGGTCTGATGATTTTTTTAAATTTCTTCAGATTCTGTTGTTATGTCTCCGTTCTCATTTCTGATTTTGTTAATTCGAATACACTTTTTGTGATCTCTGGTTAGTCTGGCTAAGGGTTTATCTATCTTGTTGATTTTCTCAAAGAACCAGCTCCAGGTTTTCTTGATTCGTTGTATAGTCCTTTTCAGTTCTACTTGGTTGATTTCAGCCCTGAGTTTGATCATTTCCTGCTTTCTACTCCTCTTGGGCTCATTACTTTCTTTTTGTTCTAGATCTTTTAGGTATGCTGTCAAACTGCCGACATATGCTCTCTCTTTCTTTCTTTCTTTCTTTGTTTTGTGCATTTGGTGTTTTAACTAATATGTGGTGGGAGGAGTTTCTCTTCTGGTCCAATCTATTTGGGGTTCTGTAGACTTCTTGTATGTTTATGGGTATCTCTTTTTTTTAGGTTAGGAAAGTTTTCTTCTATAATTTTGTTGAATATATTTACTGGCCCTTTAAGTTGGGAGTCTTCACTTTCTTCTATACCTATTATCCTTAGGTTTGATCTTCTCCTTGTGTCCTGGATTTCCTGTATGTTTTGGGCTGGGAGCTTTTTGCCTTTTACATTATCTTTGACAGTTGTGTCAATGTTTTCTATGGTATCTTCTGCCCCTGAGATTCTCTCTTCTATCTCTTGTATTCTGTTGGTGATGCTTGTATCTGTGGCTCCTTGTCTCTTCCGTAGGTTTTCTATATCCAGGGTTGTCTCCCTTTGTTCTTTCTTTATTGTTTCTATTTCCATTTTCAATTCCTTCACCTGTTTGGTTGTGTTTTTCTGTAATTCTTTCAGAGATTTTTGTGTTTCCTCTCTAAGGGCTTCTACTTGTTCACTTGTGTTTTCCTGCATTTCTTTAAGGGAGTTCTTTATGTGTTTCTTAAAGTCCTCCATCATTATAAAAAATGTGATTTTAAATCTAAATCTTGTTTTTCCAGTGTGTTTGGATATTCAATATTTTCTTTGGTGAGAGAACTGGGCTCTGATGATGCCAAATAGTCTTGGTTTCTGTTGCTTAGGTTCCTGTGCTTGCCTCTAGCCATTGGGTTGTCTCTTGTATTTGCTTGCCTTGCTGTTTCTGAGAGTGACTTGACCCTGCTGTAGGCCTCTGTGTCAGCACTCCTGTAGAACTGTTTTCTTTCAGCCTTTCTTGAGAACAGGTGCTCTGCTCTTAGGTGTTTAGGTGCTCCTGGAGACTGTCTCCCAGCTCTAGGCATGGGCAGGAATCAAAGGGTCCTGCCCCTAATTGCTCCTAGGTCCTTGTACCCAGGAGGCACAGTTGGCACTAGGCGATTCCCTCTTGGGTCTGGACAGTGGGCAGAGGTTAGTCTTCTCTGACTTCTTAGGAGTGTCCACACTTCTGAGGGTCCAGCTCTCTCCCCCATGGGATTTGGGTGTAGGGAGCTGTTTGGCTGGTTCAGTTCCTCATCAAGCACTCTTAACCACTGAACCATCCTAGCACCCTCATCTCATATTATCTTGTGTACAGTTCTGTGTGCTTTTAAATATACATATATATTATTGCTTTATGTATCTGCACAGAGAGAGTAATAAAACAGGCTGTAAAATAAAATGGAGTCATATATAAGGTCACAAACATTCGATAAACACCAGAATGAACTAAAGCTTTTGCAAGGCTCTGAGGGAAAGACATTCTCGACAGATCCTGCTTATAATCAATACATTCAAGTAACTCAAGGGCTAACTTGAGGGAGGCAATGTTTTGAGAGAAACGATGGGATCCACAGGTATCCTGCTTTGCCTGCAGTTCAATTTGTGTCCACTTCCTGATATAATCGTTAACAGCTCCCCTCTTCATCCTCCAGAGTTCCCTAGTTGGGAAAATCAATGATGATGTGTGTTGGCCTCATAGCACCTTCTGTTCTAGTGCCTGACGAGGGAGCCGAGGGGACCAACACCTTGGATTTGTTAAAACCAGAGGGTTCTTTAGATGCATAAAGTGCTAGATACAGGGAATTTCAAAAGAGCAGCAATACAGTTTGTCCTCAATTGGCATTTTATCTGGACACCAAAGCCCCTGGGGCTCTGAGCCTTTTTCTAGAACCATGTCAGTTGGGATATACATCTGTGCTTATCAGCCCTCCCAAAGACAGAATTGATGAGGCAAAAGACTTCAAGGTTAAGTCCACAGGCCCAAGTATGGGCATAGAGCACTCAAGGTGGGTGGAAAGGTAAGAATTCTTGGGTCATCACACTAGGTCACTGATTTAAATGTATAGAGTGTGGCTGTGTGCTGCTCTAAGTTACTCCAAGTCCTGTGTGTGACCTGCAGGGTGTGCCTTGCCCTGGGTCACGCCATTTTACTAGCTAGCCTTTGGTTCCCCTGTGAGTACAAATGCTGGGGGAAAATGACAGTGTCTTTTTGTGCACATAGACATCACTGCCTACCCAACACCACCCATGGGGCACAGACTGATAGGTTATTTGTAAAAAACAATAGACAATGTAGCACCTATAAACATATGGAGTAGGGGTTGGGGATTTAGCTCAGTGGTAGAGCGCTTGCCTAGCAAGGGCAAGGCTCTGGGTTCGGTCCCCAGCTCCGAAAAATAGAAAAGAAAAAAAAAAAAAAGAAAAACATATGGAGTAGATTGGGAACATATGAGCAGATGGGCATATTGAAATCATATCAAAAAAATATAAAACAGATTTAAAATATTTTAGAACACGTTAGACCCAAATGGAGTATAGCATTCTCATCTGGACCCCATAAAGAGGAATACACCCTGTTGCCATGGTGATGGTCCCCACCAACCTCCCATTTGTCCATCTGTCTAGGGGTTGACAGAGAACTTCATGTTAGGACTCCCTGGGGCTTCAGCTTGGCTGAGGTTGGTCACCACTGTGTGATGCAGCCCATTCAAATAGTGCTCCCTTGGTCCAGTTGGCCATCTGACCAAGGCCATCCTGTGCCTTACCTTTAGCACTCTGTGTCTCTGCAACAGAATCAGCTCCTAAGCTCAACTGCCTGGGCCCCAGAGCTGCTCTGTCTTGGTGTTGGCTCCCATCCCACCTTGGACTCTCCTCTTTCTTTAACTCTTTTGTAGCCATTCTGTAACTTACACTGGTATGGGATTTGTGGTCTGAGAATTAACAATAATAAAAATTAGAGATTTAAAAAAAACTGTGTTTGTCCGTGCCAACAAGGAAGGGGAATCAGATGTACTTGAAAGTTATAGCCAACTAAACAGGTAAGCTTGTGAATCACTGTTATTCAATAAATTTTGACAGCCCAGAAAGACACAAATGTGTCTATGTTTTTGCCATAGCATGCCCATGATGTTACACATGTACTTTTCTTTCTACTCCAAGTTACAGTAGCACCCAGATACATGGAATCTTGCAATAAGTGCCAGCAGTTTTAAGCAGCAGCTCAGGACTGAGCACCAAGGTCTTGTATGCTAAACTGTAACCCTCAGATATCTGACATAACCCATCTTCTTGCCTTAGCGTAATCTTTTCCAGCTTCACACAAAGCTTGCAGCTGCCTCTTTATCTTAGGTGGGTCAAAGTGGATGGGTGTGTGTTATTCTCACCAAGACAATTCTGGAACTGTGGCTAAGGAGCAGGCCTACCATGATTCCTTCTGGCAGCCTGGGAAGTGTTCACCAGTACACAGGAAGCAACTCCACATCAAGGAAACCAGGATTTATGGCTCACATCATAGCACCTAGCTATTGAGGCCTGAATTCTTCTATCAGGACCCCAGTGATACTTCTGCCTGCCTGCCTGCCTGTCTGTCTGTCTGTCTATGACATTAGTAGTACCTCTAAAAGATTTCTTACTCAAATGGAAAGTGCATCTCAGAGTTCCCCCTTGAGTCTCAAACTAAAACCTCTAAAGAGCTTGTGGCCAGCCAAACAACCAGAGGAAACCTTCACAAGGGACTCAATCCCAGTGAGAGGAGCGTGCAGCTTCATCAGCTCTTAGGGTTGCTACCTGTGAACGCGATCACATTGTCGTCACACGGGGTTGAGAAGAGATGCATCCAAACCACAGTGCCTGGAAGCAAGAGAGGAAAGAGAGCAAGGGTTGAGAGGAGAACTTGGAGGGACCCAGCCCATCAATGAGCATTAGAGATGGGGAAAGGTGGGGCGTCATCCTGCAGTTCACCCTGGACCCTAGGGAACGCAGGACAAGTACAGGGCTGCTGGCATTCACGGGTAAGAAAAGTGATCCTGTGTCTGATCTCCAGTGATTTCCCTCTTTCCTATATCCACTCATCACCGGGGAACTGAGAGTGAGAGCTGGAAACTGTGTGGGGTGGACGAAGCTTTCAGGAGATGGTGACTTCTTCCCCCCCACCCAACAACACAGCTCAAGTGACAAACAGTATGAATACCAGGAAAACAAATTGGCTTTCTCTGCACTGCTATAGGTCTGGGGGGGGGGGAAGATCTGAACAAGAAACTGCTGTGGTCTTCCGGCCTCTCCATCGGAGGTGGTGTGGGCCTCTTTCCTGGTCCTCTCCATGGTGGCCAGCGGATGTTAGGTTATGTCAGCAGGGGTGGGAGTCTGGAGGCAGCTAATTCTTCAGCAATGGCGTTTTTGCCAGAAGCCAACCACAGCCTTTTCCCCGTTAATAGAAGCAGCCTTGTCTGTTTGTTTGGTCTTGTCCCATTCTTTCCTAAATGGTTACCCAAATCTCCTGTCATCCTATTGAAACTGAACCTGAAACCAGACCCCCATTCATCAATATTCCTTGAAGCTTTCCCCAGCAGCACCCCTGGAGGGCTGGGAATGTTGGAGGACAGTTTTTACAAGTGTGGTCTGGACACGAGCCCATAGGAAGGAGACCTTGCCTGGGCCCTGCCCTTATTCCTCAAGTTCCTCAAAATTTCTGGGGCTCAATCTAGTTTGAGGACCAATCACCCCTGGAATGTTCTGTCCCTTTGTATCACGTCTGAATTGATGGTTCCTTATTTTCTCTGTCACCCTTCGTTGTGTTCTTTGCTTGTCTATCCCAGGTACTAAGTACTGGCTAAGTAAATGAAATGTTTGTTGGGTGCTCCTTCCCCACCAGGCACTGGGGTTAGTGCTGGAGATGCCACAGCAAACCAGGAAGGAGTGAATGACATCATGGTGTAGCTTCTGGTGTCTGGGAATATGGAAGGCAGGAGCAGGGAGGTGGCCTCACTATGTGCATCCTGGTAATAAAGTATGAAGATGATGATGAGGAAGTGGTGGGAATAAGAGTAGGATTTGTGGATGTGACCAGGAAGCTACTGAGGACAGAAAGAAGTCCCCTTGGCCTCACCACAGTGTGCAGGAGCCACATAATTTCTCAGAAGACAAGGAAGGTGGATGGCAGACAGAGGCCGTCCTTGTGTCTGCCTTTATTGCTGTAAGGGACTCGAAGCAGTATATGGAAGTGCTATGCTTTACTCAAAGCACAGAGGCCAGGATGGAAGCCTCGGGAGGACACAGCACTGTCCTAGTTGTTGTGGCTTTTTCCAGAGAGACATGCAGAAAGACTGGGATGGGCTGGCTGGCTCAGTCAGCGAAGTACTTGCTATGCATTCACAAGCGTCTAAGTTGATTCCTAGCGTGCATGTGCACGCGCACGCGCGCACACACACACACACACACACACACACACACACACACACACACACACACACACACGTCCAGGCATGTTGACGTGTGTTTATAATCCCAGCATGGAGGAGGAAGAGACAGGCAGGCAGATCTCTGGTGATTACTGGTGAGATAGCCTGACCTAGCGCCAGGTCAATGAGAGACCCTGTCTCAAAACTCAGTGTGGATCCCAGTCCTGAAAAAGGATGTCTGGGGTTGTCCTCTAATCATCACACATGTGAACCTGCAAGCATACTGTCATGTGCACACAGGCCCAAATGCATGCACACATGGACACACTCACATGCACGTGCAAATAACCAAAAATGTACATTTACAAAAGCCGGCAGCCATACCAGAAAACAGGGTACGCGACAAGCTAGTTTTAGGAGGAAGAAGGGACACAGATGGCAGAGCTGTGTGGTTCGATGCCTCCCCTCAGCTTCCCCGTCAGCCCTCCACATTCACGCTCGAAACCTCCCTTTAGATGTGTGTTTTTCTCAAAAGCAGATTCAATTTAGTTTAATTTTTTTTAAAGTTTAAACTCACTTTGATGTTGTTCTTCTATAGCAAGATTTTTCTTACTATGCAGTCCAGGCTGCCCTCAAAATCTTGGTAACCCTCCGGCATCACCCTCCCTCCCAAGTACTGCAATCATTTTTTATTGAACCCCCTGATTATCAAAATTTCCCTCTTTTTCCCCACAGGGCTACTAGGAAATTCAGAGCTACAATAATGAGATTTTCCTAGATGTTGATCCAATTTGTATCCTGCTCCATTTTGTTTGAGAAAAGAAGGACAATCATTTTTGTTTAGACAGCTGCACACCAATTGCTTTTATTCTTGGGAGCTGTCATAACTTTAGGATGAGTATTCTTCAGATATAAGGTGTGACTTTCAGGGCTGGAGACAGGGTTCAGCCGGTTAACTGCTTTCTGGATAAGCATGTGTTCACTCCCCAACCCAAATTAAAAAAGTCATGGAGTTGGAGAGATGGCTGGGATCAATACTGGCTGCTCTTCCAGAGGATCTGGGTTCAGTTCCTAGCACCCCCATGGTGGCTTACAACTGTCCTGGCAGTTCCAGGACAGCCTCTTCAGGTCTCAGGTTTCGTCAGGTGCACAGACAAATATACAGGCCAAATACACATACACATAAAATTAAAAATAAACAAAAACCAGCCAGGCATGGTGATATCTGCCTGTAATTCCAGCTCTAGGGAGGCAGAAACAGGCAAGCCCAAGTGTTTACTGGCCAGCCAGACTACCAGAATGGTCCAGCCTCAGACCCATGAGAGACCTTGTCTCAAACAGCAAGATGGGCAGTCCTTAAGGGACAACACTCGAGCCCATATGTGTATGTAGACACATTCATGCACACCTATGCTCATATGTGCAAACTGTCACATACACTCACTCACACATACACACACTCACACATACACACACTCACACATACACACACTCACACACATTCACACATACACACACTCACACACATACTCACACTCACACACATTCACACATACACACACTCACATACATACACACTCACATACACACTCACACATACACACTCACACATTCACACACTCGCATAGTCACATATACACACACTCACACATATTCACACATAATCACATTCACACATTCACATACTCACTCACACTCACACATACACTCATATACACACTCACACATTCACACTTACATATACTCACACTCACACATACACACACATTCACACTTACACATACCCACACACACATTCACACTTACACTAACACACATTCACACATAGACACACTCACACATACACACTCACACACTCATATACATACTCACACACTCACACATACACACTCACACACTCATATACATACTCACACATTCACACATACATATACTCACACTCACACACACTCACACACACATTCACACTTACACACACTCACACAAAGTTACTTGCTGTGATAAGATGGATGACCATTTTCTCTCAGGGTTGCTGTGGTTTTGGCAGAGGATCTTTCTTTCCATGGCGTCACCCTTAGCCTCCCTGATAATCTGTTGTTCTGATTCACTGCAGACGCCAGCTCAGCTGCAGACTTTCCACACGCCCCTCCCGACACTTCTGCCAGGCTACGGCTACCTAGGGCTCATTGCATTTCCCTAGCTTCCCCTGTCTCCTAGGTCATTGCCACTGAAGGCCCCCTTCTGCCTGAGTGGAATTAGTGTCATTTTTCACAACAGAGTCCCATGGAAGTCAAGTATTCACGGAGGAGGGGAGGCTGCTAAAGTGGCGTTCAGTTCGGGCACTCCTTGCACCCCCACCCACACTGTGCAGTAACCTTGAGGTCCTGCTGTCTGGTGGATGTGTACTTGCTCGTCCATAACTGAGGCGCCCTCACCCAACTGTTTGACAGCGGTGTCTCCCAAGCCCTTTGAATCTTAGATTACTGTCACAACAATGTTATGATTTATTGTCCAAACTCTCTCAAGACTGTGGTTGTTTCTTTTAAATAGCTTCTCTATTTAGGACACACACACACACACACACACACACACACACACACACACACACACACACACACAGTGTGCCAAGCCCTCTGTGGGTGGTCTCACTATTTAGTTCCAAATACAGCCTCTGAGGAAAGGAAGAGAGAGAAGAGATTGTGCGTGGATATCAGTATCTACATTTCCTGTTAAATTTGTGGATACCACAAATATAAGTAATTCCAGCTTCAACTTGCAGAATCCCCTTCCCTTTCTAGTCCCTTACTAACATTTATTTAGTCACTGACAATTTTGAGGCAACTCTATTGATAAAGTCTTCTGCCTGAAAGGGTTTCAAAACCCTTTTGGAAGAAGTTCCTTCCAAACTTCACTCTTCCCAAGCCAGGTGGACTCTTCCGTGAGGTGCCGTGCTGCATCTCTGTGCGTGTCTGCCAGTCTCATGTTGGAACCTTTAGTTCCAGCTGGCGATGATACTGTGGAGGCCTTGGGATCTTTGGAATAGGGGAAACTAGATGGCTACTGTAGGATGTCAGGGACCTGCCTTGAAGGCTATGTCCTAGTCCTGCTCCAGCCTAGGGGATCTCTGATTTTCATCTGCCATGGAGATGGGAAGAGTCCAAGTTTCATGCTCTCACTTCCCTGCCTAGGCACAAAACCTCTGCAAGCATGAGCCCAAATAAAC
Organism: Rattus rattus; assembly: GCF_011064425.1. NCBI lineage: Eukaryota > Metazoa > Chordata > Mammalia > Rodentia > Muridae > Rattus > Rattus rattus. Next base: position 64,019,453 of record NC_046159.1, read on the forward strand.
CTCTCCTTGTTTAAGCTGTTTCTCAAAGCTGATCCCAGCAATGAGGAAAGAAACCAGCACATGGGCCTCCCGTATTACCACACTGGATGATAGCCGTCCTCATCAGCCAGTTCTCTGGGTTCTTACAGTTCTTAGGAATAGCTCTAAATGACTTTCCAGATTTATTCATAGCACTCTGCTTCTAACCAACGGGAACTATGCAGACCCCAGATCTTTCCAACCCTGCAGCGTCTCCTCTGTTCCCACAGCTGAGGCACATCCTCCTCACCTCAGCGTTCTCTGGGCCTGACTCCAGAACCTTCTGGGTATTTCATAAGAAGACTGTTATGCCATTGTTTTATTTTTGAATGAGCTGATAGCGTGCATCACACAGATGTGGTTTTTGCTAATCTAATTGGTGTTATCTGTTCAATAAGATTTCCTCAGAGACTGGAGAGATGGCTCAGTCAATAAAGTGCCTTCCATACACACATGAAGACCTAGTTGGATACCCCACAACCCATGTATTAAAACTAAGTGCGGTGGTGTCCACAGACAACCTCAGCTCTGGGAGATGGAGACAGGCAGAGTCCTGGCGCTCGCTGGCCAGCCAGGCTACATTACCTGTCAAGGTCCACGTCAATGAGAGATTCTAACTCAAAAACCTCAAGTTCACACTGGAGAGATGATGGCTCGGCAGATATGAGAACCTGCGTCTTTCCCAAGGGACCACTGGAGTCTGGTTTCCAGAACCCACATTAAACAACTCATAACCATGTGTAACTCCAGTTCCTTGGTATCTGACACCCTCTTCTGGCTTCTGAGGGCCCTACACACACACAGTACTCAGACATACACTCAGGCACAAAGCACACAGGCACACACACACACACACACACACACACACACACACACACACAAACATGAAATTCCCTTTTCAATGTGAACATATTATTTACACATACAGAGGGGCTTCAATAAACAAGAAATAGTCTCGTATGCCAGAAATTGGAAGACCTTGATAAAGCTGCCCCTCTGGGCAAGGCTGCAAATGCTGTGAGCGCACGCTGGGCTCTGGGCGTGCAGGACTCCTGTGTTAATGAAGGCCGTTGCGGCATGTGCATTTGCTTAACTGTGCATTCGTGTCCCTGAGTTTAGTTTTCCCTACAGATGAATGTGTCAGGGGACTAGAAGTGTCTCCTTGGCCATTTTCCCCAGCTGCTAGTTTTCCTTCCAGCCTCAGATATCCTAAGCCCTCCAATCTGTCAGTCTCACAATTACCATACCATACTCGGTGAAGCAGCCGCTGAAGACATTTTGTCTTCCCGTGACGTCTCGGTGCAGGGAGCACTCAGCAAACACTGGTTGAAACGATGCCAGCAGAAATTCCAGAATTGATGCCAAAGGATTTTAGGAGTATTAAAATATGAGTCCTTTCTAAACATTCAACACTTTCATTTTTTTTCTCAAGTTAAATAACATAATCTTCAGGCAGAACTACAAGTTATCTTCTTGTTTTATTCCCCACCCCACCCCCACAGAAGACATGTTTCTCTCACCAGCAACTTCAATGCGCCTTGCAAGGTAGCGCCGTGTTCAGACTAGCATCTCCCCCAGTGTGACGGTTCTAATGAGATGTTCCCCTGTATCCTCTTGGATTTGAAAACTTGGTCTCTCTTGGGTGACACTGTTTGGGGAAGCTTAGGCAGTGTGGCCTTGCTTGGGGAAGGATGTCACTGGAGGCTGGCTTTGAGATTTCAAAAGACTCACCATTTTACATTTGAGTTTGCTCTGTGTGGGACTTTCACTTTGAATTGTGAGCTCTTAGCTTTCCAACTACAGCCACGCCCACTGCCTGCTGTGCACACCATTACGGGCTCTGGAACTTTAAGCCCAAAGTAAACTCTTATTTCTGTAAGTTGCCTTGGTCTCAGTGTTTCATCACAGCAACAGAAAACTAACGCAGCAGCAAGAGCGATACCACCAGAATCGCCTCCAGGTCTCCAGAGCCCTTTCTGTTAAAACAGCACTTGGTGAGAAAAAGCCACATGAAAAAGTCAAACATGAAAGCTACTTTGGAAAGTTCTGAAACTCTTGAGCAGTTTTTGAGCTCTAGGAATGGAATTACATGTGGCTACAGTGAGCTTTAGTGTCCCATCTGCCAACATGTCAACAGTCACCCCCACCAGCTCCTTCTGTACTGGGATCCCAGGCTTGGCTTTGTGATATGAATATGAGATTTACCAAACTCATCAAAACTAGACTGTAGTGTGAGAGACAGACAACCGGACACAGTGTTATCACCCAAACACCTTTTAGGAACCGATCATGAAGAAATAGAGGAGTTCAATAAACCCTCAGCGTCTTCATTTGCAAGATGATGAGGCCGATTCACAAGGGTCTGCTTCCCCTTTAAGGGAGCATACCTGCAGTCCTGTAACTCCTCACACCTTTGCACGCAGCGGAGGGGATCAGTCCAGCATCATAGATGTCAAGGAAGCCTTTAGAAATGTGTGCTTCCTTCCTGGTCCCTAAAGAAGTCAGGACTGCATATTGGCCCTTGTCACCTGGAAGAAATCTGGTGACGGTGGCTGCAGACATCTTGGGAAAGGGGACACTGGGGAGTCATTGGACCCTTGTGTAACTTAATTCGCCATTTCAAAAACTAGTCAAGAAAGTTGGGGAGTTGGCTCAGTCCATGAAGCACTTGCTGCCACCAGCATGAGAATCTGCGTTCCATCTTCAGCATCCATATAAAAAGCTAGACACAATGGCATGCGCCTGTAACCTGGGCACTGGGAAAGTGGAGGCAGGGGGATATCTAGGACCACTGCCCAAGCAGCCCTGCTGAATTTGTGAGCTCCAGGTTCAGTAAAAGACATCTCCTAAAAATAAATAAATAATATATTAGAAATGAATAAATAAGATAAACAATTGAGTAATGGCAATCTCTAACATCCACACATGTGTATAGACATCAACACACCTGTACACACATGAACACACACACATGTGCCAGAGAGAGAGAGAGAGAGAGAGAGAGAAAGAGAGAGAGAGAGAGAGAGAGAGAGAGAGAAAGAGAGAGAGAGAGAGAGAGAGAGAGAGAGATCTGACGGATATGTACCAATGGAAGCCTAGAAACATAGCACATTTATTATATAGCATCATTTATCATACACCACATGAATAGGAGAAGGAAGAGTAGCCAGTCTAAGTGGAAGGTCTTTGTAGGGGTCTGGGAGGAAGAGGCTGAAGTTGGTAGTTTCTGCATACAATGTCAACATATGTTCTGGACCAGGAAATGGTCTCACCCTTCCTCTGAACCTGACTGAGGAAGCTTTGCTATTGCTATGGGTTTAAGGCGCTGGAACCTTAACGTGGTCATGCTTGTGTCAGTAACATACATGCACTCAGGATGTCATCCATCCATTTCCCACAGCATGCATTACATACATACATACATACATACATACATACATACATACATACATAATTTAAAGATTTGTATTATTGTGGACCTAACTTTCTATGAAAGTCTTAGGAATTCTGCATATTGGACTCTCTTCCAGAACTTAGAACAAATAGAAATTCACTCCAAATTCCAGTTTTAATCTGTATTCCTTACTCAGTTTCAGTGGTTTGGGTGAGGGTAGGCAGGGCACAGTAATTGGTCACCTCATTTGAGAATCGTTATACCAAGGAGTACTGGGCTACGCAGTGAATTGTTTCTGGAATAAGGACGTGATTTTGAATTCTCAATGCTGTGTTTGTGGCAAATCACTGGTTGCCAAGGATACCTCTATGAAGAAATTTCAGGAACTATAATGAACAGATGGATTCTTGGTTGGAGGGAGGAAAATTCATCTGAACTTAAGAGGCAGGAAAAGGTAAAAGCTCTGACTGTAGAGCAAGTCTCACAGTTTACATGGCTAACACACAAGCACACACAAGCTAACACACAAGCACACACTTACAGCTTTAACTGTCTTCCACTTCTGTTTGTCTGCCAACACAGATGCTATTACATTTCAGCTAGATATCTGGGAAAAAGTCTTGGGGACAAGAGGTGTGCTGATGCAATTGTGACTCCCAAATGTTTCCATCCTCTATCTGTCCTTAGCGTTCAGCCACACTTTTATTTAATGTATTTGTCTTTATTTAATTTTTTAATTTTTTATTAGATCCATTTCTTTACTTACATTTCAAATGGTATTCCCTTTCCCTGTTTCCTGTCCATAGCCCGAATCCCCACCCCCTCCCCCATCTAGGTGTTCCCCTCTCCACCTCCCTTACCACCCACCCCGACATTCCCCTGCACTGGGGGTCCAACCTTGGCAGGACCAAGGGCTTCCCCTTCCACTGGTGCCCAACAAGGCTATCTTCTGCTACATATGCAGTTGGAGCCCTGGGTCAGTCCATGTATAGTCTTTCGGTAGTGGTTTAGTCCCTAGAAGCTCTGGTTGGTTGGCATTGTTGTTCTTATGGGGTCGCAAGCTCCTTCGGCTCTTTTGATCTTTCCTCTAATTCCCCTAAACAGGGTCCTGTTCTCAGTTCAGTGATTTGCTGCTGGCATTGACCTCTGTATTGGACATGTTCTAAATGCGTCTCTCAGGAGAGAGCTTTATCCAGTCCCTTTCAGCATGCACTTTTTAGCTTCATCAATCTTATCTAGTTTGGGTTGGCTGTGTATTATATGGGCCACATGTGGGGCAGGCTCTATTTGTTTTTAAATTATGTGTATTCACAGGAGTGGGGAAGAGGGCTGTCTGGGAACCTAGGTTCAGATGCCCTTGGAAGCCAGGAAAAGATGTTGGATCTCCTAGGGTTGAGCTGTCTGAGATGGGTCCTGGGAACTGAACTCAGGACCTCTGCAAGAACAGCCAATGCCCTTAACTGCTGCGCCATCTCTCCAGCCCTAACAAATGCACTCTTCTCTGTGTTTCTGAATTCTCACATGATCTCTTTCTTGTTGCAGTGGTTTGAATGAGAATGTCCCTCCCCCCCTAGTCTCGGGAAGTATTAAAAAGTGTATCCTTGGGGTTGGGAATTTAGCTCAGTGGTAGAGCACTTGCCTAGCAAGCGCAAGGCCCTGGGTTCGGTCCCCAGCTCCGAAAAAAAAAAAAAAAGAAAAAGAAAAAGTGTATCTTTGTTGGAGGATGTGTGTCACTGAGGGTGGGCTTCAAAGTTTCAAAAGCCCATGTCATTCCCAAACTAGCTTTCTATGCCTCCATTTGTGGATAAGATAGAAACTATTGGCTGCTTCTCCCGTGCCATGTCTGCCTCCCTGTGGCCATGCTAGTCATAGATTCCACGCTCTGAAACTGTGAGCAAGCACCCAATCACACGCTGTCTTTATAAGGTGACTTGTTCATGGAGTCTCTTCACAGTAACTAAGACATTTGCATACCTTCCATCCCATCCCCACCCCATCCTACACCACAACCTCTGATAGGGTCTTGTGTATCCTACACGAGCCTTAAACTCGTCATGTAGCTTTCAACTTCTGATCCTCCCTCCTCCCCTACTGCCTGATTTATGTGCTGCCTCCGGGGATTGAACTCATGGCTACCAACTGGACTATATACTATTGCTTTGGGTACCTTTTCCAAGTGCTTTCTAAGCCACCATTCTGCGGTTAGGAATACTGGCTACACTATGAGCTTCCTCGTGCAGTTTCCCTCAGCCTCTTACCCGACGTGTCTGTAGACACTCCCGATGATTTGTGAAAAGAGAGACAAATTTCCCAATTCATCTCCAATCCTAGAAGCATAGCTCTGGTGAAAGTATTAGTGTCATATTGCTGCTGTAACAAATTACCATATAGTGAGAGCTTAAAGCAAATTGTTATTTATAGTTCTTAGAGATCAAGGTCAGAAGTGAGCCTTTGAGACTTAAAAAGGGATACCCATGGTTCCATTATCTCAGGAGACATTAAAGACAGAATCCTTTCCCTGCGGCTTCTTCTGCAGCTGCCTGCATTCCTAGACTTAGGACTACATCATTCCAACCTTTGCTTGTACTGTTACACCTGTCCTTCTCTGACTCTGATCCTTTTTCTTTCTCCTCCTTCTTCCTTTGTTGTGTTGTTTTTGTTTTGTTTCGGGACAGGGTTTTTCTGTGTAGCCCTGGTTGTTCTGGAACTCACTATGTAGACCAGGATGGCCTCAAACTCAGAGATCCACCTGCCCCCTGCCTCCCGAGTGCTGGGATTAAAGGTCTGCTCCACCACCACCCGGCTGATCCTGATTCTTCCTATAAATATTATTGGGATTATACTGAAGCTACCCAGGTAACCCAGGATCATTTCCCCAATTCAAATTTCTAAGTTTCATACATCTCCAAAGATCCCTATTGCCAGGGATATCACTGTATGCAAATTGCCAAAAAGATAACAAACAGATGAGTCCTTGATTGGCTAGAGGGAAATTTGTCTTAACACAAGAGTCAGGAGATCAAGAGTCTCACTGGAAAGGAAACCACATAACTTAAATGGCTAAGAGACTCCAAAAATTCTTCTGTGAAAGCATAGATGGACATTTCTCAGCCCATTGAAGTTGCAGGGAGGTACAGAATTCTCTTTTTGGTCATATTTCCTATGCATGTCTCTGGGCCATTACACTACAGTGGGCATTAACTTTTTCAGAAATTTAAAAATGCATTGTTATTATGTTTACGTGTGTGTGTGTGTGTGTGTGTGTGTGTGTGTGTGTGTGTGTATGTGTGTGCGCGTGCATGGTGGAGAAGAGCACACTTGCCACGGTGTGCATGTGGAGATCAAAGGACAATTTTTGTAGGGTCGGTTCTCTCCTTCTACCTTTATGGATTTGGAGAGTTGACCTGTCATCAGTCTTGTGTTGTAAGCACCTTTACCTGCTGAACCATCTCCCGGGCCCTGGACCTTTCTTGTATGTGCCTATAGAATGCTGGCTCCCTATCCAAGCACCTGAAATGTAACTCTTTAAACATGTAGACACCCTTCTGAGCTTGTAAGCCACTCAAACAGATGACAATCGCTAAGTTCTGCTCCATGCGCTTCTGTAAAATGCTACTTTAAGGGAGCGTGTGACTCAGCTTAGTGTCTTTGTCACCCCGCTTTTCACTTGTGGATGCCCTGCTCTATTTGCAGGCTCACATTCAAGAGAAATTATCAAGAAGGTGGGAACAGCCTCCTGGGGCCTCCATCTGTCAGTGGCAGGACAGTAAGTAAAAGCTTACTACATCAAAGTGAAGGTGGCATCATGAAAAGCAAATGTTTGTGCTCATGAATTCCTTTCCTACCAAAGGTCCTGCACTCGCTATTTTCTGTTGACGTAATAAACACCACAACCAAAAGTGACTCAAGGAAGAATCAGTTTATTGCCACTTATGGTTCCAGAAGGATGAGTCCATCATGGTAGGGAGGCATGGCAACAGGGGCAGGAGCAGGAAGCTGAGAGATAAAGAAGTAGAGAGAGTGAACAGGAAGTGTGGTAAGGTTTTAAACTCTCAAAGCACACTCCCAGGGATGTATTTCCTCCAGCAAGACCACGCCTCCTAAACCTCCCCCAAACAGCACCAGCAATGGTCTATCAAGTGTTCAAACGCTGGAGCTTATGGGAGACATTTTTCTCCCTAAGTACTACAGTTCACTAGGGAGTAACCTCCATGGATCTCACCCATTTCAAGTGGCTCCTGCCCTCTGTGGATCCTGACCTCCGTAGGTTGTTTTGTTTGGTTTTATCCCTAATGAGATCAGCTCCTGCTAGTTTTTATATTATGTTTTCACTAATTCTTTGAGAATTTTGAACAATGCATATCATCATATCCACCTCCACCCTTCCGAGATCCACCCCACCCCCAACTTTGTGTCTTCTTTCTTAAACACAATAATCAATGGTGTCCAATTTGTGCTCTGAAATACTCAGGGTTGTAGAGCCAGTGGTCAGCCAACCAGAGTGGTGACTACCATTATTCCTCTGTAAAAACATGTGTCTGGCTTGACGTCATAAGTTGTGTTGCAGCAGATGCTATTCATAAAGACTGGCCACAGCACACAGTTTTAAGACCATAGAGAAGTCACCCCGTCTTTGTTTTTAACTATGGAGCAACTTATGACTATGAGTCCAACTAACTGCCTAATATTATAACCTATACAGCAGAGAAATCTTCCTTCCGACCTCTGGAGGCTCCTATTGGTTTGTCTAATGAGCGCAGGAAATGAAGTCTGCGTTTCATTTTTCTGCTCCGTCAGGGGCCCAAGTGTCTATTACTTAATACAAGAAAACAAAGAGGGAGTGGGTGAGTGGGGGGAAACAGACTTCAGCCCCATGGATTCCTCTGGGGAGCGAATGTCTCAGACTAGGCAGGCAGGCAGATGGTCTGGAAAACAGGAGCATCAGGGTAACGTAGGTAGATAGGACAATTAGGCAGACTCACGGGGCAACTGCCAGACGTAAAGTTTTGAAAGTTTCCCTTCATTTGTTCAATGTTTAAGGACTTAAATATTGGTCAGCAGTGAGTTTACACATACACAAACACCACTGTGGTTGATGGATGGCTTCTTCCTTCTGATTCTAAACCCTATCCAAGGCACGAAGGACATCAGAGAAGAAGAGGGTGGGAAGAAGGAAAGAACCCAGGGATAGGAAGAGTGCTGTGAAATGCTGTCTTTTGGACACGATAGAACAATTTTACTCTTGAATTCACAGCAGCTGTGGTTATCTGGACAAAATCAAACCAGTGAAAAATTCAACATGAATGGGGACTGGCTCCTGAAGCCACACCCTTAGCTGAGGGACTATGGTTGGTTGATGGCTGCTGTGGAAGGGAGAATCAGTTCTCTTTGGGCTGTGGCTGTTGGTAGGCTGCCTGTGCCCCAGAATGCCTCACGGACATTAGCATATGGTCAGCGCTAATTAGACTTAGCGGGTTATTAACTGAACTCTGAAGACTTTTTAGACTCTCTCCAGACAGAACTGAAATTAGAGGATTCTTCCAGCTGACAGCCCCACCACATGGACACCTCAGCTAATGTAGAGGAAGACAAGGGACATCAGAAGTTGAACAACATAAGGAATTTCTAGCAGCGAAGGAAAGGATACAGATGGATGAAACAGATGTCCATGATCTCTGGAAACAATCCCTGTTATAGGCAGGGCTCGGAATCTATGGAATTGCACACCACAGAAGACGGTGGCACAGGAACTCAGGGACCTTGCTCGTCACTTTAGCAGTTTGAAAATATTTAGTTAGGTCTAGTGGTGTGCACCTGTGTTTCCAGCCACTTGGGAATGTGAAGCCAAGGTAAGCATCACGGTGAGATTGTGATGGGAGACAGACAGACGGACAAACACACACACACACACACACACACACACACACACACACACACACACACACAGTATCAGTATTGAAGGAGGTCTTACTCCTTCAATCAGATGTGAACAAAGAATGAGTACTGCGAGTGAGAATTACGGAAAAGGACTTGTCTGCAAAGGCTGACTGATTAAAACCTCAATCTCTGTGGAGAGTTTGGAATGTTGTGGAACCAGAGCCTAATTACAATCTATCTTGGGCAATCTTTAGCCACTAAATAGCTATTTCTTGTCTCATCTCTGTGTCACCTGACATCTTGCTCCTAGCAAGCATGACCTAGCATCCTAACTACAGATTACAAAAAAAAAAAAGTTGGAATGGGTTAACTTGACTCTACTTTTCCACCCACCAAAATGCTAAGTCATCAGCTAGTGTCTGAACCTTCAGCTGGGATTTCTCAGCTGTGCTGTAAGGGCCACTTAATGTTTCCACCAATGTATTTAAATTGTCTCTGTCTTAGAGTTTCTATTGCTGTGATGAAACACAGTGACCATAAACAGCTTGAGGAGGGAAGGGTTTATTTTAGCTCTCAGTTCCATTCACTACTTGTCACTAAGGGAAGTCAAGGCAGGAACTCAAGCAAGGTAGGAACCTCAGAGCTAGAACTCCTACGGAGAACATAAAGGGATGCTGCTCCTCCTCGAGGCTTTCTCAGCCTGCTTCTTACAGAAACCAGGATGGGGCAGCCTCACCCAGGATGAACTGGGCCTTCCCATCAAGCATCAATCAAGAAAATGTACCACAGGCTTACCCAGAGGTCAATCTGATAATGGTGTTTTCTCAGTTGAGGTTCCTTTTTCCCCACATGACTCTAGTTTGTGTCAGGGTGACATAAAAACTAGGCAGCACAGCCTTGGTTTATCTCTTTCTTTTTTCTGTTACTCTAAAACTTTGTGAAACTACTTCCACATTGGGGCAACCAAAGTTTATGTTTCCAGGCAGTGGTTACTCAAATTTGGTTCTGGAATAAACAATCTTATCCTCTTTGCATTGAGAGCTGTGCTTTCGCATCAACAGTACAATACGGTTCATTGTCAGGAGCTCAGAGTATGGTGTCCATAAAAATCACACAAAGCCAGAATGTGTGATTCCAGGAACCATGGGGAAGCCATGGGAACATTTGACTTTATCTGAAGGAAAGTATTTTCATACTTTAAAAAGAAAAGCAACTTATACTTTTAAACTTACACTTGTCAGTTTTCAAATTTACAATTAGTAATAGAGTCAAGCTATGATGTAAATTTACAAGAGGACTTGGAAAGATCATGTAGCCCAGAAAGACCCATAGGCTGGCTATGGAGAGTTTAAAATATTAGACTCGGTGTTTAGAGCCAGGAAATGATGTATTCTGATCCTGAAAGGCTGAAGTTGGCTGGCCAATGGTAAGACAAAGAAACCATTGCATTTTTTCAGACACGTTCATTTTCCAATTTGTGGGACCACAGCCTGGACTGAGAAGCTGAAGAAACACCTAAGAAACAAGGTTAGTTTTGCTGTGCCCAAGGCAGACTAAGCAAATCAAGTGCCGATGTTCAGAACTGTCACTCTGATGAGCACATACTGGGTGAAGCACATATGATCACAGCACAGTTGAGCTCAAACTATGTACACATGCAAATAATTGATGCAGAGAGGTAGAGCAACTTTGTGATAAATACACTAATAAATCAGAAAATATTACTCAGAGATGACTGTCAAAACAAGTCTTTGAATTTAATGTGAGTTCTTGTAAAAAAAAAAATCTCTTGTGACTATCAGGTAACTTCAATGGAAGGACAGCGGCTTAAAACTCTAAATAGCCATCAATATAAGGACCAAGAAGCCTCGGAACAAGAAGGCTTCATTGTAAAATGGCTCACTGGAGAGCCACCGCTTCTGGTCCACTCTGAAGGCTGTCTGTGTGACATGATAGGAGTGAATCAGGTGCCACTCAGAAAGGGCCGAGCAAGTCTACACTAGAACTGGCAACTTTTGTTCCATCTGGGGTTGAAATGTAATAGCTTTTCCACATTCAAGCAGGGTCTTCCCCACTCAGGCCGCTGACCCACCTGCCAATCCTCTCTAAAAGACCTTCTCAGCCATACCAGCAACACACTTCATCAATGGCTCAGGTTTTCTATCTAGTCAGGTTAACGACCAAGATTTACCACAATGCCTGTGGTAAAGATGCTTTGCTAATTAGTTGCATGGGAGGCTCAAGGGAGAAGAGGCTTAAATGGTCCCTGACTTTAGTTAACCTTGTCGCTTGCTAAAATATGGGTAGGGTATTCTCCTGGGAAATGGGAGTGTGATATGGTAATTCTTTTGGTCACTTAAGGAGTTGGAAGTCCATGAGTGAGGGGACATCCCCTGAGCTACCTCCCCAGTCTCTAACGAGGACCTTCTCAGTGCAGAAAGGTAAACTCACGAGAGAGAAACGTCGGGTCTACCTCACAGACTTTTATCAGGAATCCCCCGCCTCCGTGAGGGTATTCACCCATTCAGAAGGACAGGACCCCCATGAGCCACTTCCTCATATGTGTCCCAGGTCGCAGCACTGTTTCCACGGCGATTAAATTTCAAGAAGGAACATTGAGCCAAAGAATGGGGTTGGTTGTACAGCTGTCGGTTGTGTAGTAAAATGCCACACACCTTAATGGCAGAAAAACACGACTCATGGATCCCGTGGAATCTCACTGGTGGGCACACTAGACAATGAGGCTCCATCATTCTGACCTACCATTCAGTGAGGCATTAGTTTCCTGTGTCCTACATTGCAACAGTGTACATCCAGAAGTGTCCAAAGCACAGCCCACCAGTGGCAGTGACTCTCATGTGACATGAGTTTGCCATTAGCTACCTATGCTGGTCAGCTCAGGATGCTTCTAAGGGAAGTGGGTGCAAACTGTCCTACGGCAAGAGAGGCCAAGCTGCCTCAAGGCGGAGAGAGGCTTCCTTGGGCCCCTGAGACACCTTACGTTTCCCAAAAATTTCTGAAGGCTTTGGTCAGCTGGTATTTCTCAGCAGAGGAAACACACACCCAAAATGACCCTTATATTCCCCTCCTCTCTCCTTCCTTACCCCGCCCCCACACGCTCGCACCCCACACATACACAATCTCTCTGTGCTGTGTTGAAGCTTAGCACTCAAGACAATGTAAGTGTGCTACAGTTGCATCTGCAGCAGGAACAAACAAGCAAAACAAAAAACAAAAACAAAGATCCACCAGCACCACCAACAAACCTGAGATGAAGCAGTTAGGAAAATCTAAACTCTTGGTGGTATCTTGATTCTCTGAACCCAGCCATCCCTGAAGCTCGATCCGCCTCTGCCCTTTGAGTTTTATAAATCAATAAATTCTCCCAAGTTGGATATCTCTCTATTACAAGCATAAGTGTCTTGTATAGAAACTAGAACCAGAAATCGTGTTACAAATCTAAACAATATGAAACTGGACAGGTTAAAAATAAGTGGAAATCTTGCTACACAAAAGGGAAGTCACTGGTTAAACTATCGCTCAGTATCTTGTGTTCCTTAGATAGTGTCCCCGGGACTTGGTGGAAAGATATGAAGATTCAGTGACCACTGGGATAGTTGTGTGCCCTAGAACCCTGTCAGGCACATCCACTAGTGCAGCCTCTGTCTATCGAGGGCTGTAACTTCTCTCTATGATCACCTGGCCCATCTCCCGAAGATGATGGGAGATACTGACTGCTCCATTTTTCTAAGAGATGGAGACCAGGACCAAAGACATCAATCAACAGCCCAGGAAATAGGATGATTGCTGTGATTGGCCCCAAGGGACCCAAAGCACAGGGATGTAAATCCCGACGCAGAGATGCTAATTAACTACAGTCTTTGGCACTGTTAACCAAGGGGAGGCTGGTCTAAGTGGAATAATCAGACTAGACACAGAGGGCTTCAAGCAAACTGTATCGTCCTTGGCAACTGGAGATTATGAGTGTACAATTAGGGAGCCTGAGACTGAGAGTGAATTTCCATAAACACTATACACTCCATGGCAGAGGCAATGGGCAGAGGAGAAGCCCTCCCAGTAAGAAGGCTCCAGGTTGTGCAGTTGGACTCAGGAAGGGTCCTAGTCTGTGGCAAGAGAGGGGAATCCATGACAAACCTTGTTTCCTGTTTATGCTTTAGAGCAAGTGGTTCTCAACCTTCCTGATTCGGTAAACCTTTAATGCAGTTCTTCACGTTGTGAACCCCAACCGTAAAAATTATTTCATTGCTGCTTCACAACTGTGCTTTTGCTACTGTTATGAACTGCTGCCCTGGAGGATGCTGTCTCATCCTGTCACCCAGGTTCAACTATGGCAGTCTTCCTTAGGGTGTGTCTGCATTCCATCCCTACAAACTTCTCTCCATAGAGGGGGAGGGCTGAGGGTGGGGTCACTATCTGATCTCTCTTGCCTTAGGTAAATCTTCAGTTCCTCTATCTGCTTAGCAATAATTCAACCATACCATATAACCTACACACAGAATCCTTATCTCCAGGGACCCTTTTTAATCCTTAATCCTTACGGAGTCCTGCAGAGGCCACACTTGCCCACAACTAAAGGTGACCATAGAGGCTTATGCATGACCACACAGACATGAAGCAAAAGATTTTCATGGAATGTTTATTTTAGACACCATTCTAATTTTGGCTTTAATTCTCACCTCTGGTTTCCATTCTCTTCTTGGAAATCCAAACTATTTTTTTAAACAAAATATTACTTAAATATTATGAATCTCTGAAGTCATGAGACTTATCTCTCCAAAGGGAAGGACCCATGGTTTCTATTTTTATGCAGCATTTTCAAATACACATGTCAATATATATTTTATAAACTACTAAAAAATAAAACCCTTTATCCTCTGAGGTTATTGATGTGTCCTAAGTCTCCAACACATCTCATTAAACAGTAAGTTCTATTCATCTTCATGAATGAGGTGGGAACTAGACTAAAAAATAGGATTTTAATCCCTGAGGTGTCAGTTAAAATGCAGAGGTTGCCAAGATTTTTTTTTTTTCATTTTAAAAATTAGCTTTAAATAATTAGCATGGATCATGCTACCTCAATCAAAACCACTTCCTCTACACGGAGTCCTTTAGAAAATTACATTTTCTGGGTTACGGTCACCCTGATGTCCCAGCTCTCCAGCTATGAGACTTTTTTTTTTTCCTTTTGTAAAGGAATAGCACAAGTCCGCCCAAACTTCTTGAGCACTTCGGAAGGACTTTCAGCTCGTCACATCGCTGTCACGTGGTTGGAGAGGAAATCCTTAGCACCTTTCCAAGACCCGGAAGCTTTGGGCTGGTGTGTCCAGGTGGGTGTCCAGACCTGAAAAGGCAGATACCCCTGCCTGGGTTGTCTATTTCTCCAGAGGCAAGAGTCTAAAGCAAACCCCAATGCTCTTGGGAAGTAGGCTGGCGCTCTGCACTCTCCGGCCACATTAACAGAGCTGGCCTCAGCTCTGCACATCGTCCCTGCCTGCAGAACCCACTCTCTTTTCCAGGAGGTCTGCAGAGGTTCTGGTGTCCACACTGAGCCCTAGTAGTAGCGGTTCAGGCTCCTGGTGCCCGGCACCTCAGGCTGCCCGTTCATCCAGATCTCCCTGATGATTCGTTCGCGCTCCTCCAACCGCTGTGCGCGCTCCAGCTCCTCTGCAGAGGTGAACACGTTCTTGTTCAAAGTCCTCTCGAAGCGACGGTGTCTACGCACCGAGAGGTCCGAGGCTGTGTCCTCACTACCATCCTCGCTGTCGCTGCTGTCACTGCTGCTCTCGTGGTCCTGCAAGCACCTCCTCCGGGAACCACCCCGCCGGCAGTCCGTGTGGCAGGAGATCCTCATCACCAAGGCTGCCAAGGTCAGGAACAGGCCGATGCACACGCCAGAGACAAAGTACAGAGCGGCTCGCTCAGGGTTTTCTGCAGAGAGAGGAAGGAGGAGTCAGTCAGACAGGAGCCATGTCTCCATGCAGTGTCAGGGGCACAGACAGATACTCTCACCAGGACCTGAACTTAAATGGCAACCAAGACCAGCCTCCCCAGGAACCAATTTCATAACGTTTCCAAACAGCATTATTAGGCCAACAATTCCAACATTTGAGAAACTGAGGCAGGATTGCTGGGATATCCAGGCCAGAGTGAGACTGTCTCAAAAAAAGAGACAAAAGAGAGTGGCAAATGGCTCAATGAATAGATTCTTGTCCCCTAGACTGAGGACCTGAGTTCTAGTGCAGAAAGACACATGGTGGGGAGAAAGAGCAGATGGACTCCCTTGTCCTCTGACCTCCACACACGTCATGGTACAGTGCATCAGAAAACACACACACACAAATACATAAATGTGATAAAATGAAAAGAAGGGAAAGGCAGAATGAATGAATTGGTATTAGTATTGACAACTGGCTAACAACACATCTGATAGGGGCAGGGGTATATGAAATTATTACTGGTTTCAAGTTTAACTTTGGAATTATTTCCAAATGAAAAATTACCATATGTGCAGCATTTGGGTCTGGCTGATTTCAGAGAGAGAGAGAGAGAGAGAGAGAGAGAGAGAGAGAGAGAGAGAGAGAGAGAGAACAACTTTTTAATACTAAAGTTTAGATAATTTTTAAAGTTAAAAGACCCAAGAAATTAAAAGGTAGAAAAACTAATAACTTAGCCCCTCCCACATGAACTAACTATTCAGTTTGAGCCACGTGTCTTTATGAAGACCTGCTTTCTGAGGGTTTTCGTCCATCATACATAGTCTCAGAATTACTGCCATCACCGTGAGGTGACTCCACCTCCTGGTATCCATGCCCTTGGTCAATCGACCTCTTCTCCTTAAAGTCTGGAGCTAGTGCACGCACACATGCGAGCACGTGTGTGTGTGTGTGTGTGTGTGTGTGTGTGTGTGTGTGTGTTACATGCATGCATATCAAGTCCAGAGGTTAATCTTGTGTATCCTTCAGGCACTGTCTGCTCTTGTTAGCCTGGACCATGTAGGGAAGGGTAGGCCAGTTGACCTGGACCCTCCACCTCATCATGCTGGGATTACAAGTATATACCACCCTGTCTGGCTCCTTAAAACGTTGGTCCTAGGGATCCACTTCAGACCCTTGTGCTGCTAAGGCAAGTAATTTACTTCGCCTTCCCAGGCCCTAGTAACTTAGAAAGTATGACAAAGGTAATAGATGATTCTAAGATGAAGTTACATAGAGCTTCAATACCCATCCCTCAGATATTCTCCCCACTCCCACTGCCCACTGAGATGAAGCCAGCTGCTGTAGGTAAGTTGTTCATATGGAGGTCCAAGTATCACAGGGCCAACAATGGCCTCCAGCTAACAGCCTTCAAAGGACTGAAGTTGCCAACAGCCATGTGGGTGAACTCGGAAGAATCGAGTCAGGAGGGAGCTTGAGGTGAGGTGCTGCAAGCTTGGCTTTCCAGCAGCTTTCTCAACTAAAGAGCCACAGAGTTTAGTCCTGACTGAAAGAGCTCAGTTAAGCCACATGTGACTTTCTGAACCATAGAAACTGAGGTGTGTGACATTCACATTTATGTGTGTGTGTGTGTGTGTGTGTGTGTGGGGTCATGTGTATGTGAGTGCAAGTACCCTAGGAGGCCAGAGGCCATGGAGTCCCCTAGAGCTGTAGTTACAGGCAGACATGATCACCTGCTGTGGGTGCTGAGAACTGAACTCAGGTCCTCCACCAAAAAAGTACCTGCTCTTAATTGCTAAGCCATCTCTCCAGCCATCTGTGCTATTCTAGGCCTCTAAAGTTGGGATAATTAGTATTCAGCCATGGGTAACTCATGCAATCTATAGCACATCTCGAAGCATTGAGGAATGACCTCATTAAATTCACTGAAAGAGGAGGCAGGCCTAAAGTGCTTGGCTAGAGAACAGTAATTGTTCTATGGATGAGGTGTGCGCTCCATGGGGCCCTTGGTGACCCTGGTGTTATGCCCTCAACAGAATAGAATCATGGGGTAAACAAAGCAGCTGTCTGCCTGGCCAAGGTCATAGACATTGGTCAAACCGAGATGATCGATACATCAGCCAACCAATTTTCCACAGTCTATAACCACTTGGAACATGGATCAACATGTTATTAGGGTGCATCAAACAACAGAAATAGGATCCCAGATGGCATGGAAGAGCTTTGTAAATTTAAAGCTCAGTAAGGTGGTACAGACCTGTAATTTCAGCTAGCTGGGAGTGGAGGCAGGAGGATCGGGAGTTTAAGTTCATCATCACCCCCAGCTACTGAGTTCAAGGCCAGCTTGAGCTACATGAGACCCTGTCTTGGGGAGGGCATGCATTTCACAGTGAGGTACTCAGATCTGTGTGCTTAGATCACAGACCCTTAAAGTTCATTAAGTCGTTTATTGATAGCCAGTGAACTGTTCCTCATATTTTCACATGTTAGTGACTTAAAGATAGGGCCGGCAAGCCGTCTCAGCAGGTGTGCTCGCTGAGCAATCCTGGAAAACCGAGTTCAAGCCTTAGAGCCCACATAAAGGTAAGAGAACAGAAAACAGCACCCTGGACCCGGCGTTCTCTCCTTCGCTCTCCTTCATAGATTCTGTAAGGTGAGCAGCCATGTTCTACCACAGCTTCCTACTGTGGTTGACCGAAACCTTGGA